>NW_027617196.1:0-137881 GCF_964187855.1 Myxine glutinosa | reverse complement strand
GCACTTGTGATAGTGTTGAAAAACCACTTTTCGCACTTGTGTTGGTGGAGGAAACCACTTTTGCACTTGTATTAGTGTGGAAAAACCACTTTTCTCACTTGTGTTAGTGTTGAAAAACTACTTTTCGCACTTGTGTTAGTGTTGAAATACCACTTTTCGCACGTGTGTTGGTGCAGGAAACCACTTTTGCACTTGTATTAGTGTGGAAAAAACACTTTTCGCACTTGTGCTAGTGTTGAAAAACAACTTTTTGCACTTGTGTTAGTGTTGAAAAACCACTTTTCGCACTTGTGTTGGTGCAGGAAACCAATTTTGCACTTGTATTAGTGTGGAAAAAACACTTTTTGCACTTGTGATAGTGTTGAAAAACCACTTTTTGCACTTGCGTTAGTGTTGAAAAACCACTTTTTGCACTTGTGTTGGTGCAGGAAACCACTTTTGCACTTGTATTAGTGTGGAAAAACCACTTTTCACACTTGTGTTAGTGTTGAAAAACCACTTTTCGCACTTGTGTTAGTGAAGGAAACCACTTTTCGCACTTGTGTTGGTGCAGGAAACCACTTTTGCACTTGTATTAGTGTGGAAAAAACACTTTTTGCACTTGTGATAGTGTTGAAAAACCACTTTTCGCACTTGTGTTGGTGCAGGAAACCACTTTTGCACTTGTATTAGTGTGGTAAAAACACTTTTTGCACTTGTGATAGTGTTGAACAAACCACTTTTCGCACTTGTGTTAGTGTTGAAAAACCACTTTTCGCACTTGTGTTGGTGCAGGAAACCACTTTTGTACTTGTATTAGTGTGGAAAAACCACTTTTCGCACTTGTGTTAGTGTTGAAAAACCACTTTTCGCACTTGTGTTGGTGCAGGAAACCACTTTTGCACTTGTATTAGTGTGGAAAAAACACTTTTTGCACTTGTGTTATTGTTGAAAAACCACTTTTCGCACTTGTGTTAGTGTTGAAAAACCACTTTTCGCACTTTTGTTGGTGCAGGAAACCACTTTTGCACTTGTATTAGTGTGGAAAAAACAGTTTTTGCACTTGTGATAGTGTTGAAAAACCACTCTTCGCACTTGTGTTAGTGTTGAAAAAACACTTTTCGCACTTGTGTTGGTGCAGGAAACCACTCTTGCACTTGTATTAGTGTGGAAAACCACTTTTCGCACTTGTGTTAGTGTGGAAAAACCACTTTTCACACTTGTGTTAGTGTGGAAAAACCACTTTTCGCACTTGTGTTAGTGTTGAAAAACCACTTTTCGCACTTGTGTTGGTGCAGGAAACCACTCTTGCACTTGTATTAGTGTGGAAAAACCACTTTTCGCACTTGTGTTAGTGTTGAAAAACCACTTTTTGCACTTGTGTTAGTGTTGAAAAACCACTTTTCGCACTTGTTTTGGTGCAGGAAACCACTTTTGCACTTGTGTTGGTGCAGGAAACCACTTTTGCACTTGTATTACTGTGGAAAAACCACTTTTCGCACTTGTGTTAGTGTTGAAAAACCACTTTTCGCACTTGTGTTAGTGTTGAAAAAACTTTTCGCACTTGTGTTGGTGCAGGAAACCACTTTTGCACTTGTATTAGTGTGGAAAAAACACTTTTCGCACTTGTGTTAGTGTTGAAAAACCACTTTTCGCACTTGTGTTAGTGTTGAAAAACCACTTTTCGCACTTGTGTTAGTGTTGAAAAACCACTTTTCGCACTTGTGTTAGTGTTGAAAAACGACTTTTCACACTTGTGTTGGTGCAGGAAACCACTTTTGCACTTGTATTAGTGTGGAAAAACCACTTTTCTCACTTGTGTTAGTGTTGAAAAACCACTTTCGCACTTGTGTTAGTGTTGAAAAACCACTTTTCGCACTTGTTTTGGTGCAGGAAACCACTTTTGCACTTGTGTTGGTGCAGGAAACCACTTTTGCACTTGTATTAGTGTGGAAAAACCACTTTTCGCACTTGTGTTAGTGTTGAAAAACCACTTTTCGCACTTGTGTTAGTGTTGAAAAACCACTTTTCGCACTTGTGTTGGTGCAGGAAACCACTTTTGCACTTGTATTAGTGTGGAAAAAACACTTTTCGCACTTGTGTTAGTGTTGAAAAACCACTTTTCGCACTTGTGTTAGTGTTGAAAAACCACTTTTCGCACTTGTGTTGGTGCAGGAAACCACTCTTGCACTTGTATTAGTGTGGAAAAACCACTTTTCGCACTTGTGTTAGTGTTGAAAAACCACTTTTTGCACTTGTGTTAGTGTTGAAAAACCACTTTTCGCACTTGTTTTGGTGCAGGAAACCACTTTTGCACTTGTGTTGGTGCAGGAAACCACTTTTGCACTTGTATTACTGTGGAAAAACCACTTTTCGCACTTGTGTTAGTGTTGAAAAACCACTTTTCGCACTTGTGTTAGTGTTGAAAAAACTTTTCGCACTTGTGTTGGTGCAGGAAACCACTTTTGCACTTGTATTAGTGTGGAAAAAACACTTTTCGCACTTGTGTTAGTGTTGAAAAACCACTTTTCGCACTTGTGTTAGTGTTGAAAAACCACTTTTCGCACTTGTGTTAGTGTTGAAAAACCACTTTTCGCACTTGTGTTAGTGTTGAAAAACGACTTTTCACACTTGTGTTGGTGCAGGAAACCACTTTTGCACTTGTATTAGTGTGGAAAAACCACTTTTCTCACTTGTGTTAGTGTTGAAAAACCACTTTCGCACTTGTGTTAGTGTTGAAAAACCACTTTTCGCACTTGTTTTGGTGCAGGAAACCACTTTTGCACTTGTGTTGGTGCAGGAAACCACTTTTGCACTTGTATTAGTGTGGAAAAACCACTTTTCGCACTTGTGTTAGTGTTGAAAAACCACTTTTCGCACTTGTGTTAGTGTTGAAAAACCACTTTTCGCACTTGTGTTGGTGCAGGAAACCACTTTTGCACTTGTATTAGTGTGGAAAAAACACTTTTCGCACTTGTGTTAGTGTTGAAAAACCACTTTTCGCACTTGTGTTAGTGTTGAAAAAACACTTTTCGCACTTGTGTTAGTGTTGAAAAACCACTTTTCGCACTTGTGTTGGTGCAGGAAACCACTTTTGCACTTGTATTAGTGTGGAAATACCACTTTTCGCACTTGTGTTAGTGTTGAAAAACCACTTTTCGCACTTGTGTTAGTGTTGAAAAACCACTTTTCGCACTTGTGTTGGTGCAGGAAACCACTTTTGCACTTGTATTAGTGTGGAAAAAACACTTTTTGCACTTGTGATAGTGTTGAAAAACCACTTTTCGCACTTGTGTTAGTGTTGAAAAACCACTTTTCGCACTTGTGTTGGTGCAGGAAACCACTTTTGCACTTGTATTAGTGTTGAAAAACCACTTTTCGCACATGTGTTAGTGTTGAAAAACCACTTTTTGCACTTGTGTTAGTGTTGAAAAACCACTTTTCGCACTTGTGTTGGTGCAGGAAACCACTTTTGCACTTGTATTAGTGTGGAAAAAACACTTTTCGCACTTGTGTTAGTGTTGAAAAACCACTTTTCGCACTTGTGTTAGTGTTGAAAAACGACTTTTCGCACTTGTGTTGGTGCAGTAAACCACTTTTGCACTTGTATTAGTGTGGAAAAAACACTTTTTGCACTTGTGTTAGTGTTGAAAAAGCACTTTTCGCACTTGTGTTAGTGTTGAAAAACCACTTTTCGCACTTGTGTTGGTGCAGGAAACCACTCTTGCACTTGTATTATTGTGGAAAAACCACTTTTCGCACTTGTGTTAGTGTTGAAAAACCACTTTTTGCACTTGTGTTAGTGTTGAAAAACCACTTTTCGCACTTGTTTTTGTGCAGGAAACCAGTTTTGCACTTGTGTTGGTGCAGGAAACCACTTTTGCACTTGTATTGCTGTGGAAAAACCACTTTTCGCACTTGTGTTAGTGTTGAAAAACCACTTTTCGCACTTGTGTTAGTGTTGAAAAAACTTTTCGCACTTGTGTTGGTGCAGGAAACCACTTTCGCACTTGTGTTAGTGTTGAAAAACCACTTTTCGCACTTGTGTTAGTGTTGAAAAACCACTTTTCGCACTTGTGTTAGTGTTGAAAAACCACTTTTCGCACTTGTGTTAGTGTTGAAAAACGACTTTTCACACTTGTGTTGGTGCAGGAAACCACTTTTGCACTTGTATTAGTGTGGAAAAACCACTTTTCTCACTTGTGTTAGTGTTGAAAAACCACTTTTCGCACTTGTGTTGGTGCAGGAAACCACTTTTGCACTTGTATTAGTGTGGAAAAACCACTTTTCTCACTTGTGTTAGTGTTGAAAAACCACTTTTCGCACTTGTGTTAGTGTTGAAAAAACTTTTCGCACTTGTGTTGGTGCAGGAAACCACTTTTGCACTTGTATTAGTGTGGAAAAAACACTTTTCGCACTTGTGTTAGTGTTGAAAAACCACTTTTCGCACTTGTGTTAGTGTTGAAAAACCACTTTTCGCACTTGTGTTAGTGTTGAAAAACCACTTTTCGCACTTGTGTTAGTGTTGAAAAACGACTTTTCACACTTGTGTTGGTGCAGGAAACCACTTTTGCACTTGTATTAGTGTGGAAAAACCACTTTTCTCACTTGTGTTAGTGTTGAAAAACCACTTTTCGCACTTGTGTTAGTGTTGAAAAACCACTTTTCACACTTGTGTTGGTGCAGGAAACCACTTTTGCACTTGTATTAGTGTGGAAAAAACACTTTTCGCACTTGTGTTATTGTTGAAAAACCACTTTTCGCACTTGTGTTAGTGTTGAAAAAACACTTTTCGCACTTGTGTTGGTGCAGGAAACCACTTTTGTACTTGTATTAGTGTGGAAAAACCACTTTTCGCACTTGTGTTAGTGTTGAAAAACCACTTTTCGCACTTGTGTTGGTGCAGGAAACCACTTTTGCACTTGTATTAGTGTGGAAAAAACACTTTTTGCACTTGTGTTAGTGTTGAAAAACCACTTTTCGCACTTGTGTTAGTGTTGAAAAACCACTTTTCGCACTTTTGTTGGTGCAGGAAACCACTTTTGCACTTGTATTAGTGTGGAAAAAACACTTTTTGCACTTGTGATAGTGTTGAAAAACCACTCTTCGCACTTGTGTTAGTGTTGAAAAAACACTTTTTGCACTTGTGTTGGTGCAGGAAACCACTCTTGCACTTGTATTAGTGTGGAAAACCACTTTTCGCACTTGTGTTAGTGTGGAAAAACCACTTTTCACACTTGTGTTAGTGTGGAAAAACCACTTTTCGCACTTGTGTTAGTGTTGAAAAAGCACTTTTCGCACTTGTGTTAGTGTTGAAAAACCACTTTTCGCACTTGTGTTGGTGCAGGAAACCACTCTTGCACTTGTATTAGTGTGGAAAAACCACTTTTCGCACTTGTGTTAGTGTTGAAAAACCACTTTTCGCACTTGTGTTAGTGTTGAAAAACCACTTTTCGCACTTGTTTTGGTGCAGGAAACCACTTTTGCACTTGTGTTGGTGCAGGAAACCACTTTTGCACTTGTATTACTGTGGAAAAACCACTTTTCGCGCTTGTGTTAGTGTTGAAAAACCACTTTTCGCACTTGTGTTAGTGTTGAAAAAACTTTTCGCACTTGTGTTGGTGCAGGAAACCACTTTTGCACTTGTATTAGTGTGGAAAAAACACTTTTCGCACTTGTGTTAGTGTTGAAAAACCACTTTTCGCACTTGTGTTAGTGTTGAAAAACCACTTTTCGCACTTGTGTTAGTGTTGAAAAACCACTTTTCGCACTTGTGTTAGTGTTGAAAAACGACTTTTCACACTTGTGTTGGTGCAGGAAACCACTTTTGCACTTGTATTAGTGTGGAAAAACCACTTTTCTCACTTGTGTTAGTGTTGAAAAACCACTTTTCGCACTTGTGTTAGTGTTGAAAAACCACTTTTCACACTTGTGTTGGTGCAGGAAACCACTTTTGCACTTGTATTAGTGTGGAAAAAACACTTTTCGCACTTGTGTTAGTGTTGAAAAACCACTTTTCGCACTTGTGTTAGTGTTGAAAAAACACTTTTCGCACTTGTGTTGGTGCAGGAAACCACTTTTGCACTTGTATTAGTGTGGTAAAAACACTTTTTGCACTTGTGATAGTGTTGAACAAACCACTTTTCGCACTTGTGTTAGTGTTGAAAAACCACTTTTCGCACTTGTGTTGGTGCAGGAAACCACTTTTGTACTTGTATTAGTGTGGAAAAACCACTTTTCGCACTTGTGTTAGTGTTGAAAAACCACTTTTCGCACTTGTGTTGGTGCAGGAAACCACTTTTGCACTTGTATTAGTGTGGAAAAAACACTTTTTGCACTTGTGTTAGTGTTGAAAAACCACTTTTCGCACTTGTGTTAGTGTTGAAAAACCACTTTTCGCACTTTTGTTGGTGCAGGAAACCACTTTTGCACTTGTATTAGTGTGGAAAAAACAGTTTTTGCACTTGTGATAGTGTTGAAAAACCACTCTTCGCACTTGTGTTAGTGTTGAAAAAACACTTTTCGCACTTGTGTTGGTGCAGGAAACCACTCTTGCACTTGTATTAGTGTGGAAAACCACTTTTCGCACTTGTGTTAGTGTGGAAAAACCACTTTTCACACTTGTGTTAGTGTGGAAAAACCACTTTTCGCACTTGTGTTAGTGTTGAAAAACCACTTTTCGCACTTGTGTTAGTGTTGAAAAACCACTTTTCGCACTTGTGTTGGTGCAGGAAACCACTCTTGCACTTGTATTAGTGTGGAAAAACCACTTTTCGCACTTGTGTTAGTGTTGAAAAACCACTTTTTGCACTTGTGTTAGTGTTGAAAAACCACTTTTCGCACTTGTTTTGGTGCAGGAAACCACTTTTGCACTTGTGTTGGTGCAGGAAACCACTTTTGCACTTGTATTACTGTGGAAAAACCACTTTTCGCACTTGTGTTAGTGTTGAAAAACCACTTTTCGCACTTGTGTTAGTGTTGAAAAAACTTTTCGCACTTGTGTTGGTGCAGGAAACCACTTTTGCACTTGTATTAGTGTGGAAAAAACACTTTTCGCACTTGTGTTAGTGTTGAAAAACCACTTTTCGCACTTGTGTTAGTGTTGAAAAACCACTTTTCGCACTTGTGTTAGTGTTGAAAAACCACTTTTCGCACTTGTGTTAGTGTTGAAAAACGACTTTTCACACTTGTGTTGGTGCAGGAAACCACTTTTGCACTTGTATTAGTGTGGAAAAACCACTTTTCTCACTTGTGTTAGTGTTGAAAAACCACTTTCGCACTTGTGTTAGTGTTGAAAAACCACTTTTCGCACTTGTTTTGGTGCAGGAAACCACTTTTGCACTTGTGTTGGTGCAGGAAACCACTTTTGCACTTGTATTAGTGTGGAAAAACCACTTTTCGCACTTGTGTTAGTGTTGAAAAACCACTTTTCGCACTTGTGTTAGTGTTGAAAAACCACTTTTCGCACTTGTGTTGGTGCAGGAAACCACTTTTGCACTTGTATTAGTGTGGAAAAAACACTTTTCGCACTTGTGTTAGTGTTGAAAAACCACTTTTCGCACTTGTGTTAGTGTTGAAAAACCACTTTTCGCACTTGTGTTGGTGCAGGAAACCACTCTTGCACTTGTATTAGTGTGGAAAAACCACTTTTCGCACTTGTGTTAGTGTTGAAAAACCACTTTTTGCACTTGTGTTAGTGTTGAAAAACCACTTTTCGCACTTGTTTTGGTGCAGGAAACCACTTTTGCACTTGTGTTGGTGCAGGAAACCACTTTTGCACTTGTATTACTGTGGAAAAACCACTTTTCGCACTTGTGTTAGTGTTGAAAAACCACTTTTCGCACTTGTGTTAGTGTTGAAAAAACTTTTCGCACTTGTGTTGGTGCAGGAAACCACTTTTGCACTTGTATTAGTGTGGAAAAAACACTTTTCGCACTTGTGTTAGTGTTGAAAAACCACTTTTCGCACTTGTGTTAGTGTTGAAAAACCACTTTTCGCACTTGTGTTAGTGTTGAAAAACCACTTTTCGCACTTGTGTTAGTGTTGAAAAACGACTTTTCACACTTGTGTTGGTGCAGGAAACCACTTTTGCACTTGTATTAGTGTGGAAAAACCACTTTTCTCACTTGTGTTAGTGTTGAAAAACCACTTTCGCACTTGTGTTAGTGTTGAAAAACCACTTTTCGCACTTGTTTTGGTGCAGGAAACCACTTTTGCACTTGTGTTGGTGCAGGAAACCACTTTTGCACTTGTATTAGTGTGGAAAAACCACTTTTCGCACTTGTGTTAGTGTTGAAAAACCACTTTTCGCACTTGTGTTAGTGTTGAAAAACCACTTTTCGCACTTGTGTTGGTGCAGGAAACCACTTTTGCACTTGTATTAGTGTGGAAAAAACACTTTTCGCACTTGTGTTAGTGTTGAAAAACCACTTTTCGCACTTGTGTTAGTGTTGAAAAAACACTTTTCGCACTTGTGTTAGTGTTGAAAAACCACTTTTCGCACTTGTGTTGGTGCAGGAAACCACTTTTGCACTTGTATTAGTGTGGAAATACCACTTTTCGCACTTGTGTTAGTGTTGAAAAACCACTTTTCGCACTTGTGTTAGTGTTGAAAAACCACTTTTCGCACTTGTGTTGGTGCAGGAAACCACTTTTGCACTTGTATTAGTGTGGAAAAAACACTTTTTGCACTTGTGATAGTGTTGAAAAACCACTTTTCGCACTTGTGTTAGTGTTGAAAAACCACTTTTCGCACTTGTGTTGGTGCAGGAAACCACTTTTGCACTTGTATTAGTGTTGAAAAACCACTTTTCGCACATGTGTTAGTGTTGAAAAACCACTTTTTGCACTTGTGTTAGTGTTGAAAAACCACTTTTCGCACTTGTGTTGGTGCAGGAAACCACTTTTGCACTTGTATTAGTGTGGAAAAAACACTTTTCGCACTTGTGTTAGTGTTGAAAAACCACTTTTCGCACTTGTGTTAGTGTTGAAAAACGACTTTTCGCACTTGTGTTGGTGCAGTAAACCACTTTTGCACTTGTATTAGTGTGGAAAAAACACTTTTTGCACTTGTGTTAGTGTTGAAAAAGCACTTTTCGCACTTGTGTTAGTGTTGAAAAACCACTTTTCGCACTTGTGTTGGTGCAGGAAACCACTCTTGCACTTGTATTATTGTGGAAAAACCACTTTTCGCACTTGTGTTAGTGTTGAAAAACCACTTTTTGCACTTGTGTTAGTGTTGAAAAACCACTTTTCGCACTTGTTTTTGTGCAGGAAACCAGTTTTGCACTTGTGTTGGTGCAGGAAACCACTTTTGCACTTGTATTGCTGTGGAAAAACCACTTTTCGCACTTGTGTTAGTGTTGAAAAACCACTTTTCGCACTTGTGTTAGTGTTGAAAAAACTTTTCGCACTTGTGTTGGTGCAGGAAACCACTTTCGCACTTGTGTTAGTGTTGAAAAACCACTTTTCGCACTTGTGTTAGTGTTGAAAAACCACTTTTCGCACTTGTGTTAGTGTTGAAAAACCACTTTTCGCACTTGTGTTAGTGTTGAAAAACGACTTTTCACACTTGTGTTGGTGCAGGAAACCACTTTTGCACTTGTATTAGTGTGGAAAAACCACTTTTCTCACTTGTGTTAGTGTTGAAAAACCACTTTTCGCACTTGTGTTGGTGCAGGAAACCACTTTTGCACTTGTATTAGTGTGGAAAAACCACTTTTCTCACTTGTGTTAGTGTTGAAAAACCACTTTTCGCACTTGTGTTAGTGTTGAAAAAACTTTTCGCACTTGTGTTGGTGCAGGAAACCACTTTTGCACTTGTATTAGTGTGGAAAAAACACTTTTCGCACTTGTGTTAGTGTTGAAAAACCACTTTTCGCACTTGTGTTAGTGTTGAAAAACCACTTTTCGCACTTGTGTTAGTGTTGAAAAACCACTTTTCGCACTTGTGTTAGTGTTGAAAAACGACTTTTCACACTTGTGTTGGTGCAGGAAACCACTTTTGCACTTGTATTAGTGTGGAAAAACCACTTTTCTCACTTGTGTTAGTGTTGAAAAACCACTTTTCGCACTTGTGTTAGTGTTGAAAAACCACTTTTCACACTTGTGTTGGTGCAGGAAACCACTTTTGCACTTGTATTAGTGTGGAAAAAACACTTTTCGCACTTGTGTTATTGTTGAAAAACCACTTTTCGCACTTGTGTTAGTGTTGAAAAAACACTTTTCGCACTTGTGTTGGTGCAGGAAACCACTTTTGCACTTGTATTAGTGTGGTAAAAACACTTTTTGCACTTGTGATAGTGTTGAACAAACCACTTTTCGCACTTGTGTTAGTGTTGAAAAACCACTTTTCGCACTTGTGTTGGTGCAGGAAACCACTTTTGTACTTGTATTAGTGTGGAAAAACCACTTTTCGCACTTGTGTTAGTGTTGAAAAACCACTTTTCGCACTTGTGTTGGTGCAGGAAACCACTTTTGCACTTGTATTAGTGTGGAAAAAACACTTTTTGCACTTGTGTTAGTGTTGAAAAACCACTTTTCGCACTTGTGTTAGTGTTGAAAAACCACTTTTCGCACTTTTGTTGGTGCAGGAAACCACTTTTGCACTTGTATTAGTGTGGAAAAAACAGTTTTTGCACTTGTGATAGTGTTGAAAAACCACTCTTCGCACTTGTGTTAGTGTTGAAAAAACACTTTTCGCACTTGTGTTGGTGCAGGAAACCACTCTTGCACTTGTATTAGTGTGGAAAACCACTTTTCGCACTTGTGTTAGTGTGGAAAAACCACTTTTCACACTTGTGTTAGTGTGGAAAAACCACTTTTCGCACTTGTGTTAGTGTTGAAAAAGCACTTTTCGCACTTGTGTTAGTGTTGAAAAACCACTTTTCGCACTTGTGTTGGTGCAGGAAACCACTCTTGCACTTGTATTAGTGTGGAAAAACCACTTTTCGCACTTGTGTTAGTGTTGAAAAACCACTTTTTGCACTTGTGTTAGTGTTGAAAAACCACTTTTCGCACTTGTTTTGGTGCAGGAAACCACTTTTGCACTTGTGTTGGTGCAGGAAACCACTTTTGCACTTGTATTACTGTGGAAAAACCACTTTTCGCACTTGTGTTAGTGTTGAAAAACCACTTTTCGCACTTGTGTTAGTGTTGAAAAAACTTTTCGCACTTGTGTTGGTGCAGGAAACCACTTTTGCACTTGTATTAGTGTGGAAAAAACACTTTTCGCACTTGTGTTAGTGTTGAAAAACCACTTTTCGCACTTGTGTTAGTGTTGAAAAACCACTTTTCGCACTTGTGTTAGTGTTGAAAAACCACTTTTCGCACTTGTGTTAGTGTTGAAAAACGACTTTTCACACTTGTGTTGGTGCAGGAAACCACTTTTGCACTTGTATTAGTGTGGAAAAACCACTTTTCTCACTTGTGTTAGTGTTGAAAAACCACTTTCGCACTTGTGTTAGTGTTGAAAAACCACTTTTCGCACTTGTTTTGGTGCAGGAAACCACTTTTGCACTTGTGTTGGTGCAGGAAACCACTTTTGCACTTGTATTAGTGTGGAAAAACCACTTTTCGCACTTGTGTTAGTGTTGAAAAACCACTTTTCGCACTTGTGTTAGTGTTGAAAAACCACTTTTCGCACTTGTGTTGGTGCAGGAAACCACTTTTGCACTTGTATTAGTGTGGAAAAAACACTTTTCGCACTTGTGTTAGTGTTGAAAAACCACTTTTCGCACTTGTGTTAGTGTTGAAAAAACACTTTTCGCACTTGTGTTAGTGTTGAAAAACCACTTTTCGCACTTGTGTTGGTGCAGGAAACCACTTTTGCACTTGTATTAGTGTGGAAATACCACTTTTCGCACTTGTGTTAGTGTTGAAAAACCACTTTTCGCACTTGTGTTAGTGTTGAAAAACCACTTTTTGCACTTGTGTTGGTGCAGGAAACCACTTTTGCACTTGTATTAGTGTGGAAAAAACACTTTTTGCACTTGTGATAGTGTTGAAAAACCACTTTTTGCACTTGTGTTCGTGTTGAAAAACCACTTTTCGCACTTGTGTTGGTGCAGGAAACCACTTTTGCACTTGTATTAGTGTTGAAAAACCCCTTTTCACACATGTGTTAGTGTTGAAAAACCACTTTTTGCACTTGTGTTAGTGTTGAAAAACCACTTTTCGCACTTGTGTTGGTGCAGGAAACCACTTTTGCACTTGTATTAGTGTGGAAAAAACACTTTTCGCACTTGTGTTAGTGTTGAAAAACCACTTTTCGCACTTGTGTTAGTGTTGAAAAACCACTTTTCGCACTTGTGTTGGTGCAGTAAACCACTTTTGCACTTGTATTAGTGTGGAAAAAACACTTTTTGCACTTGTGTTAGTGTTGAAAAAGCACTTTTCGCACTTGTGTTAGTGTTGAAAAACCACTTTTCGCACTTGTGTTGGTGCAGGAAACCACTCTTGCACTTGTGTTATTGTGGAAAAACCACTTTTCGCACTTGTGTTAGTGTTGAAAAACCACTTTTCGCACTTGTGTTAGTGTTGAAAAACCACTTTTCGCACTTGTTTTTGTGCAGGAAACCAGTTTTGCACTTGTGTTGGTGCAGGAAACCACTTTTGCACTTGTATTGCTGTGGAAAAACCACTTTTCGCACTTGTGTTAGTGTTGAAAAACCACTTTTCGCACTTGTGTTAGTGTTGAAAAAACTTTTCGCACTTGTGTTGGTGCAGGAAACCACTTTTGCACTTGTATTAGTGTGGAAAAACACTTTTCGCACTTGTGTTAGTGTTGAAAAACCACTTTTCGCACTTGTGTTAGTGTTGAAAAACCACTTTTCGCACTTGTGTTAGTGTTGAAAAACCACTTTTCGCACTTGTGTTGGTGCAGGAAACCACTTTTGTACTTGTATTAGTGTGGAAAAACCACTTTTCGCACTTGTGTTAGTGTTGAAAAACCACTTTTCGCACTTGTGTTGGTGCAGGAAACCACTTTTGCACTTGTATTAGTGTGGAAAAAACACTTTTTGCACTTGTGTTAGTGTTGAAAAACCACTTTTCGCACTTGTGTTAGTGTTGAAAAACCACTTTTCGCACTTTTGTTGGTGCAGGAAACCACTTTTGCACTTGTATTAGTGTGGAAAAAACACTTTTTGCACTTGTGATAGTGTTGAAAAACCACTCTTCGCACTTGTGTTAGTGTTGAAAAAACACTTTTCGCACTTGTGTTGGTGCAGGAAACCACTCTTGCACTTGTATTAGTGTGGAAAACCACTTTTCGCACTTGTGTTAGTGTGGAAAAACCACTTTTCACACTTGTGTTAGTGTGGAAAAACCACTTTTCGCACTTGTGTTAGTGTTGAAAAAGCACTTTTCGCACTTGTGTTAGTGTTGAAAAACCACTTTTCGCACTTGTATTAGTGTTGAAAAACCACTTTTCGCACTTGTGTTGGTGCAGGAAACCACTTTTGCACTTGTATTAGTGTGGAAAAACCACTTTTCGCACTTGTGTTAGTGTGGAAAAAACACTTTTGCACTTGTATTAGTGTGGAAATACCACTTTTCGCACTTGTGTTAGTGTTGAAAAACCACTTATCGCACTTGTGTTGGTGCAGGAAATCACTTTTGCACTTGTATTAGTGTGGAAAAACCACTTTTCGCACTTGTGTTAGTGTTGAAAAACCACTTTTCGCACTTGTGTTAGTGTTGAAAAAACACTTTTTGCACTTGTGTTAGTGTTGAAAAACCACTTTTCGCACTTGTGTTGGTGCAGGAAACCACTTTTGCACTTGTAATAGTGTGGAAAAACACTTTTTGCACTTGTGATAGTGTTGAAAAACCACTTTTCGCACTTGTGTTAGTGTTGAAAAACCACTTTTCACACTTGTGTTTGTGCAGGAAACCACTTTTGCACTTGTATTAGTGTGGAAAAAACACTTTTCGCACTTGTGTTAGTGTTGAAAAACCACTTTTCGCACTTGTGTTAGTGTTGAAAAAACACTTTTCGCACTTGTGTTGGTGCAGGAAACCACTTTTGCACTTGTATTAGTGTGGTAAAAACACTTTTTGCACTTGTGATAGTGTTGAACAAACCACTTTTCGCACTTGTGTTAGTGTTGAAAAACCACTTTTCGCACTTGTGTTGGTGCAGGAAACCACTTTTGTACTTGTATTAGTGTGGAAAAACCACTTTTCGCACTTGTGTTAGTGTTGAAAAACCACTTTTCGCACTTGTGTTGGTGCAGGAAACCACTTTTGCACTTGTATTAGTGTGGAAAAAACACTTTTTGCACTTGTGTTAGTGTTGAAAAACCACTTTTCGCACTTGTGTTAGTGTTGAAAAACCACTTTTCGCACTTTTGTTGGTGCAGGAAACCACTTTTGCACTTGTATTAGTGTGGAAAAAACACTTTTTGCACTTGTGATAGTGTTGAAAAACCACTCTTCGCACTTGTGTTAGTGTTGAAAAAACACTTTTTGCACTTGTGTTGGTGCAGGAAACCACTCTTGCACTTGTATTAGTGTGGAAAACCACTTTTCGCACTTGTGTTAGTGTGGAAAAACCACTTTTCACACTTGTGTTAGTGTGGAAAAACCACTTTTCGCACTTGTGTTAGTGTTGAAAAAGCACTTTTCGCACTTGTGTTAGTGTTGAAAAAGCACTTTTCGCACTTGTGTTAGTGTTGAAAAACCACTTTTCGCACTTGTATTAGTGTTGAAAAACCACTTTTCGCACTTGTGTTGGTGCAGGAAACCACTTTTGCACTTGTATTAGTGTGGAAAAACCACTTTTCGCACTTGTGTTAGTGTGGAAAAAACACTTTTGCACTTGTATTAGTGTGGAAATACCACTTTTCGCACTTGTGTTAGTGTTGAAAAACCACTTATCGCACTTGTGTTGGTGCAGGAAATCACTTTTGCACTTGTATTAGTGTGGAAAAACCACTTTTCGCACTTGTGTTAGTGTTGAAAAACCACTTTTCGCACTTGTGTTAGTGTTGAAAAAACACTTTTTGCACTTGTGTTAGTGTTGAAAAACCACTTTTCGCACTTGTGTTGGTGCAGGAAACCACTTTTGCACTTGTAATAGTGTGGAAAAACACTTTTTGCACTTGTGATAGTGTTGAAAAACCACTTTTCGCACTTGTGTTAGTGTTGAAAAACCACTTTTCACACTTGTGTTTGTGCAGGAAACCACTTTTGCACTTGTATTAGTGTGGAAAAAACACTTTTCGCACTTGTGTTAGTGTTGAAAAACCACTTTTCGCACTTGTGTTAGTGTTGAAAAAACACTTTTCGCACTTGTGTTGGTGCAGGAAACCACTTTTGCACTTGTATTAGTGTGGTAAAAACACTTTTTGCACTTGTGATAGTGTTGAACAAACCACTTTTCGCACTTGTGTTAGTGTTGAAAAACCACTTTTCGCACTTGTGTTGGTGCAGGAAACCACTTTTGTACTTGTATTAGTGTGGAAAAACCACTTTTCGCACTTGTGTTAGTGTTGAAAAACCACTTTTCGCACTTGTGTTGGTGCAGGAAACCACTTTTGCACTTGTATTAGTGTGGAAAAAACACTTTTTGCACTTGTGTTAGTGTTGAAAAACCACTTTTCGCACTTGTGTTAGTGTTGAAAAACCACTTTTCGCACTTTTGTTGGTGCAGGAAACCACTTTTGCACTTGTATTAGTGTGGAAAAAACACTTTTTGCACTTGTGATAGTGTTGAAAAACCACTCTTCGCACTTGTGTTAGTGTTGAAAAAACACTTTTTGCACTTGTGTTGGTGCAGGAAACCACTCTTGCACTTGTATTAGTGTGGAAAACCACTTTTCGCACTTGTGTTAGTGTGGAAAAACCACTTTTCACACTTGTGTTAGTGTGGAAAAACCACTTTTCGCACTTGTGTTAGTGTTGAAAAAGCACTTTTCGCACTTGTGTTAGTGTTGAAAAACCACTTTTCGCACTTTTGTTGGTGCAGGAAACCACTCTTGCACTTGTATTAGTGTGGAAAAACCACTTTTCGCACTTGTGTTAGTGTTGAAAAACCACTTTTCGCACTTGTGTTAGTGTTGAAAAACCACTTTTCGCACTTGTTTTGGTGCAGGAAACCACTTTTGCACTTGTGTTGGTGCAGGAAACCACTTTTGCACTTGTATTACTGTGGAAAAACCACTTTTCGCGCTTGTGTTAGTGTTGAAAAACCACTTTTCGCACTTGTGTTAGTGTTGAAAAAACTTTTCGCACTTGTGTTGGTGCAGGAAACCACTTTTGCACTTGTATTAGTGTGGAAAAAACACTTTTCGCACTTGTGTTAGTGTTGAAAAACCACTTTTCGCACTTGTGTTAGTGTTGAAAAACCACTTTTCGCACTTGTGTTAGTGTTGAAAAACCACTTTTCGCACTTGTGTTAGTGTTGAAAAACGACTTTTCACACTTGTGTTGGTGCAGGAAACCACTTTTGCACTTGTATTAGTGTGGAAAAACCACTTTTCTCACTTGTGTTAGTGTTGAAAAACCACTTTTCGCACTTGTGTTAGTGTTGAAAAACCACTTTTCACACTTGTGTTGGTGCAGGAAACCACTTTTGCACTTGTATTAGTGTGGAAAAAACACTTTTCGCACTTGTGTTAGTGTTGAAAAACCACTTTTCGCACTTGTGTTAGTGTTGAAAAAACACTTTTCGCACTTGTGTTGGTGCAGGAAACCACTTTTGCACTTGTATTAGTGTGGTAAAAACACTTTTTGCACTTGTGATAGTGTTGAACAAACCACTTTTCGCACTTGTGTTAGTGTTGAAAAACCACTTTTCGCACTTGTGTTGGTGCAGGAAACCACTTTTGTACTTGTATTAGTGTGGAAAAACCACTTTTCGCACTTGTGTTAGTGTTGAAAAACCACTTTTCGCACTTGTGTTGGTGCAGGAAACCACTTTTGCACTTGTATTAGTGTGGAAAAAACACTTTTTGCACTTGTGTTAGTGTTGAAAAACCACTTTTCGCACTTGTGTTAGTGTTGAAAAACCACTTTTCGCACTTTTGTTGGTGCAGGAAACCACTTTTGCACTTGTATTAGTGTGGAAAAAACAGTTTTTGCACTTGTGATAGTGTTGAAAAACCACTCTTCGCACTTGTGTTAGTGTTGAAAAAACACTTTTCGCACTTGTGTTGGTGCAGGAAACCACTCTTGCACTTGTATTAGTGTGGAAAACCACTTTTCGCACTTGTGTTAGTGTGGAAAAACCACTTTTCACACTTGTGTTAGTGTGGAAAAACCACTTTTCGCACTTGTGTTAGTGTTGAAAAAGCACTTTTCGCACTTGTGTTAGTGTTGAAAAACCACTTTTCGCACTTGTGTTGGTGCAGGAAACCACTCTTGCACTTGTATTAGTGTGGAAAAACCACTTTTCGCACTTGTGTTAGTGTTGAAAAACCACTTTTTGCACTTGTGTTAGTGTTGAAAAACCACTTTTCGCACTTGTTTTGGTGCAGGAAACCACTTTTGCACTTGTGTTGGTGCAGGAAACCACTTTTGCACTTGTATTACTGTGGAAAAACCACTTTTCGCACTTGTGTTAGTGTTGAAAAACCACTTTTCGCACTTGTGTTAGTGTTGAAAAAACTTTTCGCACTTGTGTTGGTGCAGGAAACCACTTTTGCACTTGTATTAGTGTGGAAAAAACACTTTTCGCACTTGTGTTAGTGTTGAAAAACCACTTTTCGCACTTGTGTTAGTGTTGAAAAACCACTTTTCGCACTTGTGTTAGTGTTGAAAAACCACTTTTCGCACTTGTGTTAGTGTTGAAAAACGACTTTTCACACTTGTGTTGGTGCAGGAAACCACTTTTGCACTTGTATTAGTGTGGAAAAACCACTTTTCTCACTTGTGTTAGTGTTGAAAAACCACTTTCGCACTTGTGTTAGTGTTGAAAAACCACTTTTCGCACTTGTTTTGGTGCAGGAAACCACTTTTGCACTTGTGTTGGTGCAGGAAACCACTTTTGCACTTGTATTAGTGTGGAAAAACCACTTTTCGCACTTGTGTTAGTGTTGAAAAACCACTTTTCGCACTTGTGTTAGTGTTGAAAAACCACTTTTCGCACTTGTGTTGGTGCAGGAAACCACTTTTGCACTTGTATTAGTGTGGAAAAAACACTTTTCGCACTTGTGTTAGTGTTGAAAAACCACTTTTCGCACTTGTGTTAGTGTTGAAAAACCACTTTTCGCACTTGTGTTGGTGCAGGAAACCACTCTTGCACTTGTATTAGTGTGGAAAAACCACTTTTCGCACTTGTGTTAGTGTTGAAAAACCACTTTTTGCACT
The DNA here is from genome assembly GCF_964187855.1 of Myxine glutinosa. Lineage (NCBI taxonomy): Eukaryota > Metazoa > Chordata > Myxini > Myxiniformes > Myxinidae > Myxine > Myxine glutinosa. The sequence goes on along the minus strand of NW_027617196.1, from coordinate 119,590 downwards.
TGTGTTAGTGTTGAAAAACCACTTTTCGCACTTGTTTTGGTGCAGGAAACCACTTTTGCACTTGTGTTGGTGCAGGAAACCACTTTTGCACTTGTATTACTGTGGAAAAACCACTTTTCGCACTTGTGTTAGTGTTGAAAAACCACTTTTCGCACTTGTGTTAGTGTTGAAAAAACTTTTCGCACTTGTGTTGGTGCAGGAAACCACTTTTGCACTTGTATTAGTGTGGAAAAAACACTTTTCGCACTTGTGTTAGTGTTGAAAAACCACTTTTCGCACTTGTGTTAGTGTTGAAAAACCACTTTTCGCACTTGTGTTAGTGTTGAAAAACCACTTTTCGCACTTGTGTTAGTGTTGAAAAACGACTTTTCACACTTGTGTTGGTGCAGGAAACCACTTTTGCACTTGTATTAGTGTGGAAAAACCACTTTTCTCACTTGTGTTAGTGTTGAAAAACCACTTTCGCACTTGTGTTAGTGTTGAAAAACCACTTTTCGCACTTGTTTTGGTGCAGGAAACCACTTTTGCACTTGTGTTGGTGCAGGAAACCACTTTTGCACTTGTATTAGTGTGGAAAAACCACTTTTCGCACTTGTGTTAGTGTTGAAAAACCACTTTTCGCACTTGTGTTAGTGTTGAAAAACCACTTTTCGCACTTGTGTTGGTGCAGGAAACCACTTTTGCACTTGTATTAGTGTGGAAAAAACACTTTTCGCACTTGTGTTAGTGTTGAAAAACCACTTTTCGCACTTGTGTTAGTGTTGAAAAAACACTTTTCGCACTTGTGTTAGTGTTGAAAAACCACTTTTCGCACTTGTGTTGGTGCAGGAAACTACTTTTGCACTTGTATTAGTGTGGAAATACCACTTTTCGCACTTGTGTTAGTGTTGAAAAACCACTTTTCGCACTTGTGTTAGTGTTGAAAAACCACTTTTCGCACTTGTGTTGGTGCAGGAAACCACTTTTGCACTTGTATTAGTGTGGAAAAAACACTTTTTGCACTTGTGATAGTGTTGAAAAACCACTTTTCGCACTTGTGTTAGTGTTGAAAAACCACGTTTCGCACTTGTGTTGGTGCAGGAAACCACTTTTGCACTTGTATTAGTGTTGAAAAACCACTTTTCGCACATGTGTTAGTGTTGAAAAACCACTTTTTGCACTTGTGTTAGTGTTGAAAAACCACTTTTCGCACTTGTGTTGGTGCAGGAAACCACTTTTGCACTTGTATTAGTGTGGAAAAAACACTTTTCGCACTTGTGTTAGTGTTGAAAAACCACTTTTCGCACTTGTGTTAGTGTTGAAAAACCACTTTTCGCACTTGTGTTGGTGCAGTAAACCACTTTTGCACTTGTATTAGTGTGGAAAAAACACTTTTTGCACTTGTGTTAGTGTTGAAAAAGCACTTTTCGCACTTGTGTTAGTGTTGAAAAACCACTTTTCGCACTTGTGTTGGTGCAGGAAACCACTCTTGCACTTGTATTATTGTGGAAAAACCACTTTTCGCACTTGTGTTAGTGTTGAAAAACCACTTTTCGCACTTGTGTTAGTGTTGAAAAACCACTTTTCGCACTTGTTTTTGTGCAGGAAACCAGTTTTGCACTTGTGTTGGTGCAGGAAACCACTTTTGCACTTGTATTGCTGTGGAAAAACCACTTTTCGCACTTGTGTTAGTGTTGAAAAACCACTTTTCGCACTTGTGTTAGTGTTGAAAAAACTTTTCGCACTTGTGTTGGTGCAGGAAACCACTTTTGCACTTGTATTAGTGTGGAAAAACACTTTTCGCACTTGTGTTAGTGTTGAAAAACCACTTTTCGCACTTGTGTTAGTGTTGAAAAACCACTTTTCGCACTTGTGTTAGTGTTGAAAAACCACTTTTCGCACTTGTGTTGGTGCAGGAAACCACTTTTGTACTTGTATTAGTGTGGAAAAACCACTTTTCGCACTTGTGTTAGTGTTGAAAAACCACTTTTCGCACTTGTGTTGGTGCAGGAAACCACTTTTGCACTTGTATTAGTGTGGAAAAAACACTTTTTGCACTTGTGTTAGTGTTGAAAAACCACTTTTCGCACTTGTGTTAGTGTTGAAAAACCACTTTTCGCACTTTTGTTGGTGCAGGAAACCACTTTTGCACTTGTATTAGTGTGGAAAAAACACTTTTTGCACTTGTGATAGTGTTGAAAAACCACTCTTCGCACTTGTGTTAGTGTTGAAAAAACACTTTTCGCACTTGTGTTGGTGCAGGAAACCACTCTTGCACTTGTATTAGTGTGGAAAACCACTTTTCGCACTTGTGTTAGTGTGGAAAAACCACTTTTCACACTTGTGTTAGTGTGGAAAAACCACTTTTCGCACTTGTGTTAGTGTTGAAAAAGCACTTTTCGCACTTGTGTTAGTGTTGAAAAACCACTTTTCGCACTTGTGTTGGTGCAGGAAACCACTCTTGCACTTGTATTAGTGTGGAAAAACCACTTTTCGCACTTGTGTTAGTGTTGAAAAACCACTTTTCGCACTTGTGTTAGTGTTGAAAAACCACTTTTCGCACTTGTTTTGGTGCAGGAAACCACTTTTGCACTTGTGTTGGTGCAGGAAACCACTTTTGCACTTGTATTACAGTGGAAAAACCACTTTTCGCACTTGTGTTAGTGTTGAAAAACCACTTTTCGCACTTGTGTTAGTGTTGAAAAAACTTTTCGCACTTGTGTTGGTGCAGGAAACCACTTTTGCACTTGTATTAGTGTGGAAAAAACACTTTTCGCACTTGTGTTAGTGTTGAAAAACCACTTTTCGCACTTGTGTTAGTGTTGAAAAACCACTTTTCGCACTTGTGTTAGTGTTGAAAAACCACTTTTCGCACTTGTGTTAGTGTTGAAAAACGACTTTTCACACTTGTGTTGGTGCAGGAAACCACTTTTGCACTTGTATTAGTGTGGAAAAACCACTTTTCTCACTTGTGTTAGTGTTGAAAAACCACTTTCGCACTTGTGTTAGTGTTGAAAAACCACTTTTCGCACTTGTTTTGGTGCAGGAAACCACTTTTGCACTTGTGTTGGTGCAGGAAACCACTTTTGCACTTGTATTAGTGTGGAAAAACCACTTTTCGCACTTGTGTTAGTGTTGAAAAACCACTTTTCGCACTTGTGTTAGTGTTGAAAAACCACTTTTCGCACTTGTGTTGGTGCAGGAAACCACTTTTGCACTTGTATTAGTGTGGAAAAAACACTTTTCGCACTTGTGTTAGTGTTGAAAAACCACTTTTCGCACTTGTGTTAGTGTTGAAAAAACACTTTTCGCACTTGTGTTAGTGTTGAAAAACCACTTTTCGCACTTGTGTTGGTGCAGGAAACCACTTTTGCACTTGTATTAGTGTGGAAATACCACTTTTCGCACTTGTGTTAGTGTTGAAAAACCACTTTTCGCACTTGTGTTAGTGTTGAAAAACCACTTTTTGCACTTGTGTTGGTGCAGGAAACCACTTTTGCACTTGTATTAGTGTGGAAAAAACACTTTTTGCACTTGTGATAGTGTTGAAAAACCACTTTTTGCACTTGTGTTAGTGTTGAAAAACCACTTTTCGCACTTGTGTTGGTGCAGGAAACCACTTTTGCACTTGTATTAGTGTTGAAAAACCCCTTTTCGCACATGTGTTAGTGTTGAAAAACCACTTTTTGCACTTGTGTTAGTGTTGAAAAACCACTTTTCGCACTTGTGTTGGTGCAGGAAACCACTTTTGCACTTGTATTAGTGTGGAAAAACCACTTTTCTCACTTGTGTTAGTGTTGAAAAACCACTTTCGCACTTGTGTTAGTGTTGAAAAACCACTTTTCGCACTTGTTTTGGTGCAGGAAACCACTTTTGCACTTGTGTTGGTGCAGGAAACCACTTTTGCACTTGTATTAGTGTGGAAAAACCACTTTTCGCACTTGTGTTAGTGTTGAAAAACCACTTTTCGCACTTGTGTTAGTGTTGAAAAACCACTTTTCGCACTTGTGTTGGTGCAGGAAACCACTTTTGCACTTGTATTAGTGTGGAAAAAACACTTTTCGCACTTGTGTTAGTGTTGAAAAACCACTTTTCGCACTTGTGTTAGTGTTGAAAAACCACTTTTCGCACTTGTGTTGGTGCAGGAAACCACTCTTGCACTTGTATTAGTGTGGAAAAACCACTTTTCGCACTTGTGTTAGTGTTGAAAAACCACTTTTTGCACTTGTGTTAGTGTTGAAAAACCACTTTTCGCACTTGTTTTGGTGCAGGAAACCACTTTTGCACTTGTGTTGGTGCAGGAAACCACTTTTGCACTTGTATTACTGTGGAAAAACCACTTTTCGCACTTGTGTTAGTGTTGAAAAACCACTTTTCGCACTTGTGTTAGTGTTGAAAAAACTTTTCGCACTTGTGTTGGTGCAGGAAACCACTTTTGCACTTGTATTAGTGTGGAAAAAACACTTTTCGCACTTGTGTTAGTGTTGAAAAACCACTTTTCGCACTTGTGTTAGTGTTGAAAAACCACTTTTCGCACTTGTGTTAGTGTTGAAAAACCACTTTTCGCACTTGTGTTAGTGTTGAAAAACGACTTTTCACACTTGTGTTGGTGCAGGAAACCACTTTTGCACTTGTATTAGTGTGGAAAAACCACTTTTCTCACTTGTGTTAGTGTTGAAAAACCACTTTCGCACTTGTGTTAGTGTTGAAAAACCACTTTTCGCACTTGTTTTGGTGCAGGAAACCACTTTTGCACTTGTGTTGGTGCAGGAAACCACTTTTGCACTTGTATTAGTGTGGAAAAACCACTTTTCGCACTTGTGTTAGTGTTGAAAAACCACTTTTCGCACTTGTGTTAGTGTTGAAAAACCACTTTTCGCACTTGTGTTGGTGCAGGAAACCACTTTTGCACTTGTATTAGTGTGGAAAAAACACTTTTCGCACTTGTGTTAGTGTTGAAAAACCACTTTTCGCACTTGTGTTAGTGTTGAAAAAACACTTTTCGCACTTGTGTTAGTGTTGAAAAACCACTTTTCGCACTTGTGTTGGTGCAGGAAACTACTTTTGCACTTGTATTAGTGTGGAAATACCACTTTTCGCACTTGTGTTAGTGTTGAAAAACCACTTTTCGCACTTGTGTTAGTGTTGAAAAACCACTTTTCGCACTTGTGTTGGTGCAGGAAACCACTTTTGCACTTGTATTAGTGTGGAAAAAACACTTTTTGCACTTGTGATAGTGTTGAAAAACCACTTTTCGCACTTGTGTTAGTGTTGAAAAACCACGTTTCGCACTTGTGTTGGTGCAGGAAACCACTTTTGCACTTGTATTAGTGTTGAAAAACCACTTTTCGCACATGTGTTAGTGTTGAAAAACCACTTTTTGCACTTGTGTTAGTGTTGAAAAACCACTTTTCGCACTTGTGTTGGTGCAGGAAACCACTTTTGCACTTGTATTAGTGTGGAAAAAACACTTTTCGCACTTGTGTTAGTGTTGAAAAACCACTTTTCGCACTTGTGTTAGTGTTGAAAAACCACTTTTCGCACTTGTGTTGGTGCAGTAAACCACTTTTGCACTTGTATTAGTGTGGAAAAAACACTTTTTGCACTTGTGTTAGTGTTGAAAAAGCACTTTTCGCACTTGTGTTAGTGTTGAAAAACCACTTTTCGCACTTGTGTTGGTGCAGGAAACCACTCTTGCACTTGTATTATTGTGGAAAAACCACTTTTCGCACTTGTGTTAGTGTTGAAAAACCACTTTTCGCACTTGTGTTAGTGTTGAAAAACCACTTTTCGCACTTGTTTTTGTGCAGGAAACCAGTATTGCACTTGTGTTGGTGCAGGAAACCACTTTTGCACTTGTATTGCTGTGGAAAAACCACTTTTCGCACTTGTGTTAGTGTTGAAAAACCACTTTTCGCACTTGTGTTAGTGTTGAAAAAACTTTTCGCACTTGTGTTGGTGCAGGAAACCACTTTTGCACTTGTATTAGTGTGGAAAAACACTTTTCGCACTTGTGTTAGTGTTGAAAAACCACTTTTCGCACTTGTGTTAGTGTTGAAAAACCACTTTTCGCACTTGTGTTAGTGTTGAAAAACCACTTTTCGCACTTGTGTTGGTGCAGGAAACCACTTTTGTACTTGTATTAGTGTGGAAAAACCACTTTTCGCACTTGTGTTAGTGTTGAAAAACCACTTTTCGCACTTGTGTTGGTGCAGGAAACCACTTTTGCACTTGTATTAGTGTGGAAAAAACACTTTTTGCACTTGTGTTAGTGTTGAAAAACCACTTTTCGCACTTGTGTTAGTGTTGAAAAACCACTTTTCGCACTTTTGTTGGTGCAGGAAACCACTTTTGCACTTGTATTAGTGTGGAAAAAACACTTTTTGCACTTGTGATAGTGTTGAAAAACCACTCTTCGCACTTGTGTTAGTGTTGAAAAAACACTTTTCGCACTTGTGTTGGTGCAGGAAACCACTCTTGCACTTGTATTAGTGTGGAAAACCACTTTTCGCACTTGTGTTAGTGTGGAAAAACCACTTTTCACACTTGTGTTAGTGTGGAAAAACCACTTTTCGCACTTGTGTTAGTGTTGAAAAAGCACTTTTCGCACTTGTGTTAGTGTTGAAAAACCACTTTTCGCACTTGTGTTGGTGCAGGAAACCACTCTTGCACTTGTATTAGTGTGGAAAAACCACTTTTCGCACTTGTGTTAGTGTTGAAAAACCACTTTTCGCACTTGTGTTAGTGTTGAAAAACCACTTTTCGCACTTGTTTTGGTGCAGGAAACCACTTTTGCACTTGTGTTGGTGCAGGAAACCACTTTTGCACTTGTATTACAGTGGAAAAACCACTTTTCGCACTTGTGTTAGTGTTGAAAAACCACTTTTCGCACTTGTGTTAGTGTTGAAAAAACTTTTCGCACTTGTGTTGGTGCAGGAAACCACTTTTGCACTTGTATTAGTGTGGAAAAAACACTTTTCGCACTTGTGTTAGTGTTGAAAAACCACTTTTCGCACTTGTGTTAGTGTTGAAAAACCACTTTTCGCACTTGTGTTAGTGTTGAAAAACCACTTTTCGCACTTGTGTTAGTGTTGAAAAACGACTTTTCACACTTGTGTTGGTGCAGGAAACCACTTTTGCACTTGTATTAGTGTGGAAAAACCACTTTTCTCACTTGTGTTAGTGTTGAAAAACCACTTTCGCACTTGTGTTAGTGTTGAAAAACCACTTTTCGCACTTGTTTTGGTGCAGGAAACCACTTTTGCACTTGTGTTGGTGCAGGAAACCACTTTTGCACTTGTATTAGTGTGGAAAAACCACTTTTCGCACTTGTGTTAGTGTTGAAAAACCACTTTTCGCACTTGTGTTAGTGTTGAAAAACCACTTTTCGCACTTGTGTTGGTGCAGGAAACCACTTTTGCACTTGTATTAGTGTGGAAAAAACACTTTTCGCACTTGTGTTAGTGTTGAAAAACCACTTTTCGCACTTGTGTTAGTGTTGAAAAAACACTTTTCGCACTTGTGTTAGTGTTGAAAAACCACTTTTCGCACTTGTGTTGGTGCAGGAAACCACTTTTGCACTTGTATTAGTGTGGAAATACCACTTTTCGCACTTGTGTTAGTGTTGAAAAACCACTTTTCGCACTTGTGTTAGTGTTGAAAAACCACTTTTTGCACTTGTGTTGGTGCAGGAAACCACTTTTGCACTTGTATTAGTGTGGAAAAAACACTTTTTGCACTTGTGATAGTGTTGAAAAACCACTTTTTGCACTTGTGTTAGTGTTGAAAAACCACTTTTCGCACTTGTGTTGGTGCAGGAAACCACTTTTGCACTTGTATTAGTGTTGAAAAACCCCTTTTCGCACATGTGTTAGTGTTGAAAAACCACTTTTTGCACTTGTGTTAGTGTTGAAAAACCACTTTTCGCACTTGTGTTGGTGCAGGAAACCACTTTTGCACTTGTATTAGTGTGGAAAAAACACTTTTCGCACTTGTGTTAGTGTTGAAAAACCACTTTTCGCACTTGTGTTAGTGTTGAAAAACCACTTTTCGCACTTGTGTTGGTGCAGTAAACCACTTTTGCACTTGTATTAGTGTGGAAAAAACACTTTTTGCACTTGTGTTAGTGTTGAAAAAGCACTTTTCGCACTTGTGTTAGTGTTGAAAAACCACTTTTCGCACTTGTGTTGGTGCAGGAAACCACTCTTGCACTTGTATTATTGTGGAAAAACCACTTTTCGCACTTGTGTTAGTGTTGAAAAACCACTTTTCGCACTTGTGTTAGTGTTGAAAAACCACTTTTCGCACTTGTTTTTGTGCAGGAAACCAGTTTTGCACTTGTGTTGGTGCAGGAAACCACTTTTGCACTTGTATTGCTGTGGAAAAACCACTTTTCGCACTTGTGTTAGTGTTGAAAAACCACTTTTCGCACTTGTGTTAGTGTTGAAAAAACTTTTCGCACTTGTGTTGGTGCAGGAAACCACTTTTGCACTTGTATTAGTGTGGAAAAACACTTTTCGCACTTGTGTTAGTGTTGAAAAACCACTTTTCGCACTTGTGTTAGTGTTGAAAAACCACTTTTCGCACTTGTGTTAGTGTTGAAAAACCACTTTTCGCACTTGTGTTGGTGCAGGAAACCACTTTTGTACTTGTATTAGTGTGGAAAAACCACTTTTCGCACTTGTGTTAGTGTTGAAAAACCACTTTTCGCACTTGTGTTGGTGCAGGAAACCACTTTTGCACTTGTATTAGTGTGGAAAAAACACTTTTTGCACTTGTGTTAGTGTTGAAAAACCACTTTTCGCACTTGTGTTAGTGTTGAAAAACCACTTTTCGCACTTTTGTTGGTGCAGGAAACCACTTTTGCACTTGTATTAGTGTGGAAAAAACACTTTTTGCACTTGTGATAGTGTTGAAAAACCACTCTTCGCACTTGTGTTAGTGTTGAAAAAACACTTTTCGCACTTGTGTTGGTGCAGGAAACCACTCTTGCACTTGTATTAGTGTGGAAAACCACTTTTCGCACTTGTGTTAGTGTGGAAAAACCACTTTTCACACTTGTGTTAGTGTGGAAAAACCACTTTTCGCACTTGTGTTAGTGTTGAAAAAGCACTTTTCGCACTTGTGTTAGTGTTGAAAAACCACTTTTCGCACTTGTATTAGTGCTGAAAAACCACTTTTCGCACTTGTGTTGGTGCAGGAAACCACTTTTGCACTTGTATTAGTGTGGAAAAACCACTTTTCGCACTTGTGTTAGTGTGGAAAAACCACTTTTGCACTTGTATTAGTGTGGAAATACCACTTTTCGCACTTGTGTTAGTGTTGAAAAACCACTTATCGCACTTGTGTTGGTGCAGGAAATCACTTTTGCACTTGTATTAGTGTGGAAAAACCACTTTTCGCACTTGTGTTAGTGTTGAAAAACCACTTTTCGCACTTGTGTTAGTGTTGAAAAAACACTTTTTGCACTTGTGTTAGTGTTGAAAAACCACTTTTCGCACTTGTGTTGGTGCAGGAAACCACTTTTGCACTTGTAATAGTGTGGAAAAAACACTTTTTGCACTTGTGATAGTGTTGAAAAACCACTTTTCGCACTTGTGTTAGTGTTGAAAAACCACTTTTCACACTTGTGTTTGTGCAGGAAACCACTTTTGCACTTGTATTAGTGTGGAAAAAACACTTTTCGCACTTGTGTTAGTGTTGAAAAACCACTTTTCGCACTTGTGTTAGTGTTGAAAAAACACTTTTCGCACTTGTGTTGGTGCAGGAAACCACTTTTGCACTTGTATTAGTGTGGTAAAAACACTTTTTGCACTTGTGATAGTGTTGAACAAACCACTTTTCGCACTTGTGTTAGTGTTGAAAAACCACTTTTCGCACTTGTGTTGGTGCAGGAAACCACTTTTGTACTTGTATTAGTGTGGAAAAACCACTTTTCGCACTTGTGTTAGTGTTGAAAAACCACTTTTCGCACTTGTGTTGGTGCAGGAAACCACTTTTGCACTTGTATTAGTGTGGAAAAAACACTTTTTGCACTTGTGTTAGTGTTGAAAAACCACTTTTCGCACTTGTGTTAGTGTTGAAAAACCACTTTTCGCACTTTTGTTGGTGCAGGAAACCACTTTTGCACTTGTATTAGTGTGGAAAAAACACTTTTTGCACTTGTGATAGTGTTGAAAAACCACTCTTCGCACTTGTGTTAGTGTTGAAAAAACACTTTTTGCACTTGTGTTGGTGCAGGAAACCACTCTTGCACTTGTATTAGTGTGGAAAACCACTTTTCGCACTTGTGTTAGTGTGGAAAAACCACTTTTCACACTTGTGTTAGTGTGGAAAAACCACTTTTCGCACTTGTGTTAGTGTTGAAAAAGCACTTTTCGCACTTGTGTTAGTGTTGAAAAACCACTTTTCGCACTTGTGTTGGTGCAGGAAACCACTCTTGCACTTGTATTAGTGTGGAAAAACCACTTTTCGCACTTGTGTTAGTGTTGAAAAACCACTTTTCGCACTTGTGTTAGTGTTGAAAAACCACTTTTCGCACTTGTTTTGGTGCAGGAAACCACTTTTGCACTTGTGTTGGTGCAGGAAACCACTTTTGCACTTGTATTACTGTGGAAAAACCACTTTTCGCGCTTGTGTTAGTGTTGAAAAACCACTTTTCGCACTTGTGTTAGTGTTGAAAAAACTTTTCGCACTTGTGTTGGTGCAGGAAACCACTTTTGCACTTGTATTAGTGTGGAAAAAACACTTTTCGCACTTGTGTTAGTGGTGAAAAACCACTTTTCGCACTTGTGTTAGTGTTGAAAAACCACTTTTCGCACTTGTGTTAGTGTTGAAAAACCACTTTTCGCACTTGTGTTAGTGTTGAAAAACGACTTTTCACACTTGTGTTGGTGCAGGAAACCACTTTTGCACTTGTATTAGTGTGGAAAAACCACTTTTCTCACTTGTGTTAGTGTTGAAAAACCACTTTTCGCACTTGTGTTAGTGTTGAAAAACCACTTTTCACACTTGTGTTGGTGCAGGAAACCACTTTTGCACTTGTATTAGTGTGGAAAAAACACTTTTCGCACTTGTGTTAGTGTTGAAAAACCACTTTTCGCACTTGTGTTAGTGTTGAAAAAACACTTTTCGCACTTGTGTTGGTGCAGGAAACCACTTTTGCACTTGTATTAGTGTGGTAAAAACACTTTTTGCACTTGTGATAGTGTTGAACAAACCACTTTTCGCACTTGTGTTAGTGTTGAAAAACCACTTTTCGCACTTGTGTTGGTGCAGGAAACCACTTTTGTACTTGTATTAGTGTGGAAAAACCACTTTTCGCACTTGTGTTAGTGTTGAAAAACCACTTTTCGCACTTGTGTTGGTGCAGGAAACCACTTTTGCACTTGTATTAGTGTGGAAAAAACACTTTTTGCACTTGTGTTAGTGTTGAAAAACCACTTTTCGCACTTGTGTTAGTGTTGAAAAACCACTTTTCGCACTTTTGTTGGTGCAGGAAACCACTTTTGCACTTGTATTAGTGTGGAAAAAACAGTTTTTGCACTTGTGATAGTGTTGAAAAACCACTCTTCGCACTTGTGTTAGTGTTGAAAAAACACTTTTCGCACTTGTGTTGGTGCAGGAAACCACTCTTGCACTTGTATTAGTGTGGAAAACCACTTTTCGCACTTGTGTTAGTGTGGAAAAACCACTTTTCACACTTGTGTTAGTGTGGAAAAACCACTTTTCGCACTTGTGTTAGTGTTGAAAAAGCACTTTTCGCACTTGTGTTAGTGTTGAAAAACCACTTTTCGCACTTGTGTTGGTGCAGGAAACCACTCTTGCACTTGTATTAGTGTGGAAAAACCACTTTTCGCACTTGTGTTAGTGTTGAAAAACCACTTTTTGCACTTGTGTTAGTGTTGAAAAACCACTTTTCGCACTTGTTTTGGTGCAGGAAACCACTTTTGCACTTGTGTTGGTGCAGGATACCACTTTTGCACTTGTATTACTGTGGAAAAACCACTTTTCGCACTTGTGTTAGTGTTGAAAAACCACTTTTCGCACTTGTGTTAGTGTTGAAAAAACTTTTCGCACTTGTGTTGGTGCAGGAAACCACTTTTGCACTTGTATTAGTGTGGAAAAAACACTTTTCGCACTTGTGTTAGTGTTGAAAAACCACTTTTCGCACTTGTGTTAGTGTTGAAAAACCACTTTTCGCACTTGTGTTAGTGTTGAAAAACCACTTTTCGCACTTGTGTTAGTGTTGAAAAACGACTTTTCACACTTGTGTTGGTGCAGGAAACCACTTTTGCACTTGTATTAGTGTGGAAAAACCACTTTTCTCACTTGTGTTAGTGTTGAAAAACCACTTTCGCACTTGTGTTAGTGTTGAAAAACCACTTTTCGCACTTGTTTTGGTGCAGGAAACCACTTTTGCACTTGTGTTGGTGCAGGAAACCACTTTTGCACTTGTATTAGTGTGGAAAAACCACTTTTCGCACTTGTGTTAGTGTTGAAAAACCACTTTTCGCACTTGTGTTAGTGTTGAAAAACCACTTTTCGCACTTGTGTTGGTGCAGGAAACCACTTTTGCACTTGTATTAGTGTGGAAAAAACACTTTTCGCACTTGTGTTAGTGTTGAAAAACCACTTTTCGCACTTGTGTTAGTGTTGAAAAACCACTTTTCGCACTTGTGTTGGTGCAGGAAACCACTCTTGCACTTGTATTAGTGTGGAAAAACCACTTTTCGCACTTGTGTTAGTGTTGAAAAACCACTTTTTGCACTTGTGTTAGTGTTGAAAAACCACTTTTCGCACTTGTTTTGGTGCAGGAAACCACTTTTGCACTTGTGTTGGTGCAGGAAACCACTTTTGCACTTGTATTACTGTGGAAAAACCACTTTTCGCACTTGTGTTAGTGTTGAAAAACCACTTTTCGCACTTGTGTTAGTGTTGAAAAAACTTTTCGCACTTGTGTTGGTGCAGGAAACCACTTTTGCACTTGTATTAGTGTGGAAAAAACACTTTTCGCACTTGTGTTAGTGTTGAAAAACCACTTTTCGCACTTGTGTTAGTGTTGAAAAACCACTTTTCGCACTTGTGTTAGTGTTGAAAAACCACTTTTCGCACTTGTGTTAGTGTTGAAAAACGACTTTTCACACTTGTGTTGGTGCAGGAAACCACTTTTGCACTTGTATTAGTGTGGAAAAACCACTTTTCTCACTTGTGTTAGTGTTGAAAAACCACTTTCGCACTTGTGTTAGTGTTGAAAAACCACTTTTCGCACTTGTTTTGGTGCAGGAAACCACTTTTGCACTTGTGTTGGTGCAGGAAACCACTTTTGCACTTGTATTAGTGTGGAAAAATCACTTTTCGCACTTGTGTTAGTGTTGAAAAACCACTTTTCGCACTTGTGTTAGTGTTGAAAAACCACTTTTCGCACTTGTGTTGGTGCAGGAAACCACTTTTGCACTTGTATTAGTGTGGAAAAAACACTTTTCGCACTTGTGTTAGTGTTGAAAAACCACTTTTCGCACTTGTGTTAGTGTTGAAAAAACACTTTTCGCACTTGTGTTAGTGTTGAAAAACCACTTTTCGCACTTGTGTTGGTGCAGGAAACTACTTTTGCACTTGTATTAGTGTGGAAATACCACTTTTCGCACTTGTGTTAGTGTTGAAAAACCACTTTTCGCACTTGTGTTAGTTTTGAAAAACCACTTTTCGCACTTGTGTTGGTGCAGGAAACCACTTTTGCACTTGTATTAGTGTGGAAAAAACACTTTTTGCACTTGTGATAGTGTTGAAAAACCACTTTTCGCACTTGTGTTAGTGTTGAAAAACCACGTTTCGCACTTGTGTTGGTGCAGGAAACCACTTTTGCACTTGTATTAGTGTTGAAAAACCACTTTTCGCACTTGTGTTAGTGTTGAAAAACCACTTTTTGCACTTGTGTTAGTGTTGAAAAACCACTTTTCGCACTTGTGTTGGTGCAGGAAACCACTTTTGCACTTGTATTAGTGTGGAAAAAACACTTTTCGCACTTGTGTTAGTGTTGAAAAACCACTTTTCGCACTTGTGTTAGTGTTGAAAAACCACTTTTCGCACTTGTGTTGGTGCAGTAAACCACTTTTGCACTTGTATTAGTGTGGAAAAAACACTTTTTGCACTTGTGTTAGTGTTGAAAAAGCACTTTTCGCACTTGTGTTAGTGTTGAAAAACCACTTTTCGCACTTGTGTTGGTGCAGGAAACCACTCTTGCACTTGTATTATTGTGGAAAAACCACTTTTCGCACTTGTGTTAGTGTTGAAAAACCACTTTTCGCACTTGTGTTAGTGTTGAAAAACCACTTTTCGCACTTGTTTTTGTGCAGGAAACCAGTTTTGCACTTGTGTTGGTGCAGGAAACCACTTTTGCACTTGTATTGCTGTGGAAAAACCACTTTTCGCACTTGTGTTAGTGTTGAAAAACCACTTTTCGCACTTGTGTTAGTGTTGAAAAAACTTTTCGCACTTGTGTTGGTGCAGGAAACCACTTTTGCACTTGTATTAGTGTGGAAAAACACTTTTCGCACTTGTGTTAGTGTTGAAAAACCACTTTTCGCACTTGTGTTAGTGTTGAAAAACCACTTTTCGCACTTGTGTTAGTGTTGAAAAACCACTTTTCGCACTTGTGTTGGTGCAGGAAACCACTTTTGTACTTGTATTAGTGTGGAAAAACCACTTTTCGCACTTGTGTTAGTGTTGAAAAACCACTTTTCGCACTTGTGTTGGTGCAGGAAACCACTTTTGCACTTGTATTAGTGTGGAAAAAACACTTTTTGCACTTGTGTTAGTGTTGAAAAACCACTTTTCGCACTTGTGTTAGTGTTGAAAAACCACTTTTCGCACTTTTGTTGGTGCAGGAAACCACTTTTGCACTTGTATTAGTGTGGAAAAAACACTTTTTGCACTTGTGATAGTGTTGAAAAACCACTCTTCGCACTTGTGTTAGTGTTGAAAAAACACTTTTCGCACTTGTGTTGGTGCAGGAAACCACTCTTGCACTTGTATTAGTGTGGAAAACCACTTTTCGCACTTGTGTTAGTGTGGAAAAACCACTTTTCACACTTGTGTTAGTGTGGAAAAACCACTTTTCGCACTTGTGTTAGTGTTGAAAAAGCACTTTTCGCACTTGTGTTAGTGTTGAAAAACCACTTTTCGCACTTGTGTTGGTGCAGGAAACCACTCTTGCACTTGTATTAGTGTGGAAAAACCACTTTTCGCACTTGTGTTAGTGTTGAAAAACCACTTTTCGCACTTGTGTTAGTGTTGAAAAACCACTTTTCGCACTTGTTTTGGTGCAGGAAACCACTTTTGCACTTGTGTTGGTGCAGGAAACCACTTTTGCACTTGTATTACAGTGGAAAAACCACTTTTCGCACTTGTGTTAGTGTTGAAAAACCACTTTTCGCACTTGTGTTAGTGTTGAAAAAACTTTTCGCACTTGTGTTGGTGCAGGAAACCACTTTTGCACTTGTATTAGTGTGGAAAAAACACTTTTCGCACTTGTGTTAGTGTTGAAAAACCACTTTTCGCACTTGTGTTAGTGTTGAAAAACCACTTTTCGCACTTGTGTTAGTGTTGAAAAACCACTTTTCGCACTTGTGTTAGTGTTGAAAAACGACTTTTCACACTTGTGTTGGTGCAGGAAACCACTTTTGCACTTGTATTAGTGTGGAAAAACCACTTTTCTCACTTGTGTTAGTGTTGAAAAACCACTTTCGCACTTGTGTTAGTGTTGAAAAACCACTTTTCGCACTTGTTTTGGTGCAGGAAACCACTTTTGCACTTGTATTAGTGTGGAAAAACCACTTTTCGCACTTGTGTTAGTGTTGAAAAACCACTTTTCGCACTTGTGTTAGTGTTGAAAAACCACTTTTCGCACTTGTGTTGGTGCAGGAAACCACTTTTGCACTTGTATTAGTGTGGAAAAAACACTTTTCGCACTTGTGTTAGTGTTGAAAAACCACTTTTCGCACTTGTGTTGGTGCAGGAAACCACTTTTGCACTTGTATTAGTGTGGAAAAAACACTTTTCGCACTTGTGTTAGTGTTGAAAAACCACTTTTCGCACTTGTGTTAGTGTTGAAAAAACACTTTTCGCACTTGTGTTAGTGTTGAAAAACCACTTTTCGCACTTGTGTTGGTGCAGGAAACCACTTTTGCACTTGTATTAGTGTGGAAATACCACTTTTCGCACTTGTGTTAGTGTTGAAAAACCACTTTTCGCACTTGTGTTAGTGTTGAAAAACCACTTTTCGCACTTGTGTTGGTGCAGGAAACCACTTTTGCACTTGTATTAGTGTGGAAAAAACACTTTTTGCACTTGTGATAGTGTTGAAAAACCACTTTTCGCACTTGTGTTAGTGTTGAAAAACCACTTTTCGCACTTGTGTTGGTGCAGGAAACCACTTTTGCACTTGTATTAGTGTTGAAAAACCACTTTTCGCACATGTGTTAGTGTTGAAAAACCACTTTTTGCACTTGTGTTAGTGTTGAAAAACCACTTTTCGCACTTGTGTTGGTGCAGGAAACCACTTTTGCACTTGTATTAGTGTGGAAAAAACACTTTTCGCACTTGTGTTAGTGTTGAAAAACCACTTTTCGCACTTGTGTTAGTGTTGAAAACCGACTTTTCGCACTTGTGTTGGTGCAGTAAACCACTTTTGCACTTGTATTAGTGTGGAAAAAACACTTTTTGCACTTGTGTTAGTGTTGAAAAAGCACTTTTCGCACTTGTGTTAGTGTTGAAAAACCACTTTTCGCACTTGTGTTGGTGCAGGAAACCACTCTTGCACTTGTATTATTGTGGAAAAACCACTTTTCGCACTTGTGTTAGTGTTGAAAAACCACTTTTCGCACTTGTGTTAGTGTTGAAAAACCACTTTTCGCACTTGTTTTTGTGCAGGAAACCAGTTTTGCACTTGTGTTGGTGCAGGAAACCACTTTTGCACTTGTATTGCTGTGGAAAAACCACTTTTCGCACTTGTGTTAGTGTTGAAAAACCACTTTTCGCACTTGTGTTAGTGTTGAAAAAACTTTTCGCACTTGTGTTGGTGCAGGAAACCACTTTCGCACTTGTGTTAGTGTTGAAAAACCACTTTTCGCACTTGTGTTAGTGTTGAAAAACCACTTTTCGCACTTGTGTTAGTGTTGAAAAACCACTTTTCGCACTTGTGTTAGTGTTGAAAAACGACTTTTCACACTTGTGTTGGTGCAGGAAACCACTTTTGCACTTGTATTAGTGTGGAAAAACCACTTTTCTCACTTGTGTTAGTGTTGAAAAACCACTTTTCGCACTTGTGTTGGTGCAGGAAACCACTTTTGCACTTGTATTAGTGTGGAAAAACCACTTTTCTCACTTGTGTTAGTGTTGAAAAACCACTTTTCGCACTTGTGTTAGTGTTGAAAAAACTTTTCGCACTTGTGTTGGTGCAGGAAACCACTTTTGCACTTGTATTAGTGTGGAAAAAACACTTTTCGCACTTGTGTTAGTGTTGAAAAACCACTTTTCGCACTTGTGTTAGTGTTGAAAAACCACTTTTCGCACTTGTGTTAGTGTTGAAAAACCACTTTTCGCACTTGTGTTAGTGTTGAAAAACGACTTTTCACACTTGTGTTGGTGCAGGAAACCACTTTTGCACTTGTATTAGTGTGGAAAAACCACTTTTCTCACTTGTGTTAGTGTTGAAAAACCACTTTTCGCACTTGTGTTAGTGTTGAAAAACCACTTTTCACACTTGTGTTGGTGCAGGAAACCACTTTTGCACTTGTATTAGTGTGGAAAAAACACTTTTCGCACTTGTGTTATTGTTGAAAAACCACTTTTCGCACTTGTGTTAGTGTTGAAAAAACACTTTTCGCACTTGTGTTGGTGCAGGAAACCACTTTTGCACTTGTATTAGTGTGGTAAAAACACTTTTTGCACTTGTGATAGTGTTGAACAAACCACTTTTCGCACTTGTGTTAGTGTTGAAAAACCACTTTTCGCACTTGTGTTGGTGCAGGAAACCACTTTTGTACTTGTATTAGTGTGGAAAAACCACTTTTCGCACTTGTGTTAGTGTTGAAAAACCACTTTTCGCACTTGTGTTGGTGCAGGAAACCACTTTTGCACTTGTATTAGTGTGGAAAAAACACTTTTTGCACTTGTGTTAGTGTTGAAAAACCACTTTTCGCACTTGTGTTAGTGTTGAAAAACCACTTTTCGCACTTTTGTTGGTGCAGGAAACCACTTTTGCACTTGTATTAGTGTGGAAAAAACAGTTTTTGCACTTGTGATAGTGTTGAAAAACCACTCTTCGCACTTGTGTTAGTGTTGAAAAAACACTTTTCGCACTTGTGTTGGTGCAGGAAACCACTCTTGCACTTGTATTAGTGTGGAAAACCACTTTTCGCACTTGTGTTAGTGTGGAAAAACCACTTTTCACACTTGTGTTAGTGTGGAAAAACCACTTTTCGCACTTGTGTTAGTGTTGAAAAAGCACTTTTCGCACTTGTGTTAGTGTTGAAAAACCACTTTTCGCACTTGTGTTGGTGCAGGAAACCACTCTTGCACTTGTATTAGTGTGGAAAAACCACTTTTCGCACTTGTGTTAGTGTTGAAAAACCACTTTTTGCACTTGTGTTAGTGTTGAAAAACCACTTTTCGCACTTGTTTTGGTGCAGGAAACCACTTTTGCACTTGTGTTGGTGCAGGAAACCACTTTTGCACTTGTATTACTGTGGAAAAACCACTTTTCGCACTTGTGTTAGTGTTGAAAAACCACTTTTCGCACTTGTGTTAGTGTTGAAAAAACTTTTCGCACTTGTGTTGGTGCAGGAAACCACTTTTGCACTTGTATTAGTGTGGAAAAAACACTTTTCGCACTTGTGTTAGTGTTGAAAAACCACTTTTCGCACTTGTGTTAGTGTTGAAAAACCACTTTTCGCACTTGTGTTAGTGTTGAAAAACCACTTTTCGCACTTGTGTTAGTGTTGAAAAACGACTTTTCACACTTGTGTTGGTGCAGGAAACCACTTTTGCACTTGTATTAGTGTGGAAAAACCACTTTTCTCACTTGTGTTAGTGTTGAAAAACCACTTTCGCACTTGTGTTAGTGTTGAAAAACCACTTTTCGCACTTGTTTTGGTGCAGGAAACCACTTTTGCACTTGTGTTGGTGCAGGAAACCACTTTTGCACTTGTATTAGTGTGGAAAAACCACTTTTCGCACTTGTGTTAGTGTTGAAAAACCACTTTTCGCACTTGTGTTAGTGTTGAAAAACCACTTTTCGCACTTGTGTTGGTGCAGGAAACCACTTTTGCACTTGTATTAGTGTGGAAAAAACACTTTTCGCACTTGTGTTAGTGTTGAAAAACCACTTTTCGCACTTGTGTTAGTGTTGAAAAAACACTTTTCGCACTTGTGTTAGTGTTGAAAAACCACTTTTCGCACTTGTGTTGGTGCAGGAAACCACTTTTGCACTTGTATTAGTGTGGAAATACCACTTTTCGCACTTGTGTTAGTGTTGAAAAACCACTTTTCGCACTTGTGTTAGTGTTGAAAAACCACTTTTTGCACTTGTGTTGGTGCAGGAAACCACTTTTGCACTTGTATTAGTGTGGAAAAAACACTTTTTGCACTTGTGATAGTGTTGAAAAACCACTTTTTGCACTTGTGTTAGTGTTGAAAAACCACTTTTCGCACTTGTGTTGGTGCAGGAAACCACTTTTGCACTTGTATTAGTGTTGAAAAACCCCTTTTCGCACATGTGTTAGTGTTGAAAAACCACTTTTTGCACTTGTGTTAGTGTTGAAAAACCACTTTTCGCACTTGTGTTGGTGCAGGAAACCACTTTTGCACTTGTATTAGTGTGGAAAAAACACTTTTCGCACTTGTGTTAGTGTTGAAAAACCACTTTTCGCACTTGTGTTAGTGTTGAAAAACCACTTTTCGCACTTGTGTTGGTGCAGTAAACCACTTTTGCACTTGTATTAGTGTGGAAAAAACACTTTTTGCACTTGTGTTAGTGTTGAAAAAGCACTTTTCGCACTTGTGTTAGTGTTGAAAAACCACTTTTCGCACTTGTGTTGGTGCAGGAAACCACTCTTGCACTTGTATTATTGTGGAAAAACCACTTTTCGCACTTGTGTTAGTGTTGAAAAACCACTTTTCGCACTTGTGTTAGTGTTGAAAAACCACTTTTCGCACTTGTTTTTGTGCAGGAAACCAGTTTTGCACTTGTGTTGGTGCAGGAAACCACTTTTGCACTTGTATTGCTGTGGAAAAACCACTTTTCGCACTTGTGTTAGTGTTGAAAAACCACTTTTCGCACTTGTGTTAGTGTTGAAAAAACTTTTCGCACTTGTGTTGGTGCAGGAAACCACTTTTGCACTTGTATTAGTGTGGAAAAACACTTTTCGCACTTGTGTTAGTGTTGAAAAACCACTTTTCGCACTTGTGTTAGTGTTGAAAAACCACTTTTCGCACTTGTGTTAGTGTTGAAAAACCACTTTTCGCACTTGTGTTGGTGCAGGAAACCACTTTTGTACTTGTATTAGTGTGGAAAAACCACTTTTCGCACTTGTGTTAGTGTTGAAAAACCACTTTTCGCACTTGTGTTGGTGCAGGAAACCACTTTTGCACTTGTATTAGTGTGGAAAAAACACTTTTTGCACTTGTGATAGTGTTGAAAAACCACTTTTCGCACTTGTGTTAGTGTTGAAAAACCACTTTTCGCACTTGTGTTAGTGTTGAAAAACCACTTTTCGCACTTGTGTTGGTGCAGGAAACCACTTTTGTACTTGTATTAGTGTGGAAAAACCACTTTTCGCACTTGTGTTAGTGTTGAAAAACCACTTTTCGCACTTGTGTTGGTGCAGGAAACCACTTTTGCACTTGTATTAGTGTGGAAAAAACACTTTTTGCACTCGTGTTAGTGTTGAAAAACCACTTTTCGCACTTGTGTTAGTGTTGAAAAACCACTTTTCGCACTTGTGTTAGTGTTGAAAAAACTTTTCGCACTTGTGTTGGTGCAGGAAACCACTTTTGCACTTGTATTAGTGTGGAAAAACACTTTTCGCACTTGTGTTAGTGTTGAAAAACCACTTTTCGCACTTGTGTTAGTGTTGAAAAACCACTTTTCGCACTTGTGTTAGTGTTGAAAAACCACTTTTCGCACTTGTGTTGGTGCAGGAAACCACTTTTGTACTTGTATTAGTGTGGAAAAACCACTTTTCGCACTTGTGTTAGTGTTGAAAAACCACTTTTCGCACTTGTGTTGGTGCAGGAAACCACTTTTGCACTTGTATTAGTGTGGAAAAAACACTTTTTGCACTTGTGTTAGTGTTGAAAAACCACTTTTCGCACTTGTGTTAGTGTTGAAAAACCACTTTTCGCACTTTTGTTGGTGCAGGAAACCACTTTTGCACTTGTATTAGTGTGGAAAAAACACTTTTTGCACTTGTGAAAGTGTTGAAAAACCACTCTTCGCACTTGTGTTAGTGTTGAAAAAACACTTTTCGCACTTGTGTTGGTGCAGGAAACCACTCTTGCACTTGTATTAGTGTGGAAAACCACTTTTCGCACTTGTGTTAGTGTGGAAAAACCACTTTTCACACTTGTGTTAGTGTGGAAAAACCACTTTTCGCACTTGTGTTAGTGTTGAAAAAGCACTTTTCGCACTTGTGTTAGTGCTGAGAAAACCACTTTTCGCACTTGTGTTGGTGCAGGAACCACTCTTGCACTTGTATTAGTGTGGAAAAACCACTTTTCGCACTTGTGTTAGTGTTGAAAAACGACTTTTCACACTTGTGTTGGTGCAGGAAACCACTTTTGCACTTGTATTAGTGTGGAAAAACCACTTTTCTCACTTGTGTTAGTGTTGAAAAACCACTTTCGCACTTGTGTTAGTGTTGAAAAACCACTTTTCGCACTTGTTTTGGTGCAGGAAACCACTTTTGCACTTGTGGTTGGTGCAGGAAACCACTTTTGCACTTGTATTAGTGTGGAAAAACCACTTTTCGCACTTGTGTTAGTGTTGAAAAACCACTTTTCGCACTTGTGTTAGTGTTGAAAAACCACTTTTCGCACTTGTGTTGGTGCAGGAAACCACTTTTGCACTTGTATTAGTGTGGAAAAAACACTTTTCGCACTTGTGTTAGTGTTGAAAAAACCACTTTTCGCACTTGTGTTAGTGTTGAAAAACACTTTTCGCACTTGTGTTAGTGTTGAAAAACCACTTTTCGCACTTGTGTTGGTGCAGGGAAACCACTTTTGCACTTGTATTAGTGTGGAAATACCACTTTTCGCACTTGTGTTAGTGTTGAAAACCACTTTTCGCACTTGTGTTAGTGTTGAAAAACCACTTTTCGCACTTGTGTTGGTGCAGGGAAACCACTTTTGCACTTGTATTAGTGTGGAAAAAAACACTTTTTGCACTTGTGATAGTGTTGAAAAACCACTTTTCGCACTTGTGTTAGTGTTGAAAAACCACTTTTCGCACTTGTGTTGGTGCAGGAAACCACTTTTGCACTTGTATTAGTGTTGAAAAACCACTTTTCGCACATGTGTTAGTGTTGAAAAACCACTTTTTGCACTTGTGTTAGTGTTGAAAAACCACTTTTCGCACTTGTGTTGGTGCAGGAAACCACTTTTGCACTTGTATTAGTGTGGAAAAAACACTTTTCGCACTTGTGTTAGTGTTGAAAAACCACTTTTCGCACTTGTGTTAGTGTTGAAAAACGACTTTTCGCACTTGTGTTGGTGCAGTAAACCACTTTTGCACTTGTATTAGTGTGGAAAAAAACACTTTTTGCACTTGTGTTAGTGTTGAAAAAGCACTTTTCGCACTTGTGTTAGTGTTGAAAAACCACTTTTCGCACTTGTGTTGGTGCAGGAAACCACTCTTGCACTTGTATTATTGTGGAAAAACCACTTTTCGCACTTGTGTTAGTGTTGAAAAACCACTTTTCGCACTTGTGTTAGTGTTGAAAAACCACTTTTCGCACTTGTTTTGGTGCAGGAAACCAGTTTTGCACTTGTGTTGGTGCAGGAAACCACTTTTGCACTTGTATTGCTGTGGAAAAACCACTTTTCGCACTTGTGTTAGTGTTGAAAAACCACTTTTCGCACTTGTGTTAGTGTTGAAAAAACTTTTCGCACTTGTGTTGGTGCAGGAAACCACTTTCGCACTTGTGTTAGTGTTGAAAAACCACTTTTCGCACTTGTGTTAGTGTTGAAAAACCACTTTTCGCACTTGTGTTAGTGTTGAAAAACCACTTTTCGCACTTGTGTTAGTGTTGAAAAACGACTTTTCACACTTGTGTTGGTGCAGGAAACCACTTTTGCACTTGTATTAGTGTGGAAAAACCACTTTTCTCACTTGTGTTAGTGTTGAAAAACCACTTTTCGCACTTGTGTTGGTGCAGGGAAACCACTTTTGCACTTGTATTAGTGTGGAAAAACCACTTTTCTCACTTGTGTTAGTGTTGAAAAACCACTTTTCGCACTTGTGTTAGTGTTGAAAAAACTTTTCGCACTTGTGTTGGTGCAGGAAACCACTTTTGCACTTGTATTAGTGTGGAAAAAAACACTTTTCGCACTTGTGTTAGTGTTGAAAAACCACTTTTCGCACTTGTGTTAGTGTTGAAAAACCACTTTTCGCACTTGTGTTAGTGTTGAAAAACCACTTTTCGCACTTGTGTTAGTGTTGAAAAACGACTTTTCACACTTGTGTTGGTGCAGGAAACCACTTTTGCACTTGTATTAGTGTGGAAAAACCACTTTTCTCACTTGTGTTAGTGTTGAAAAACCACTTTTCGCACTTGTGTTAGTGTTGAAAAACCACTTTTCACACTTGTGTTGGTGCAGGAAACCACTTTTGCACTTGTATTAGTGTGGAAAAAACACTTTTCGCACTTGTGTTATTGTTGAAAAACCACTTTTCGCACTTGTGTTAGTGTTGAAAAAACACTTTTCGCACTTGTGTTGGTGCAGGAAACCACTTTTGCACTTGTATTAGTGTGGTAAAAACACTTTTTGCACTTGTGATAGTGTTGAACAAACCACTTTTCGCACTTGTGTTAGTGTTGAAAAACACTTTTCGCACTTGTGTTGGTGCAGGGAAACCACTTTTGTACTTGTATTAGTGTGGAAAAACCACTTTTCGCACTTGTGTTAGTGTTGAAAAACCACTTTTCGCACTTGTGTTGGTGCAGGAAACCACTTTTGCACTTGTATTAGTGTGGAAAAAACACTTTTTGCACTTGTGTTAGTGTTGAAAAACCACTTTTCGCACTTGTGTTAGTGTTGAAAAACCACTTTTCGCACTTTTGTTGGTGCAGGAAACCACTTTTGCACTTGTATTAGTGTGGAAAAAACAGTTTTTGCACTTGTGATAGTGTTGAAAAACCACTCTTCGCACTTGTGTTAGTGTTGAAAAAACACTTTTCGCACTTGTGTTGGTGCAGGAAACCACTCTTGCACTTGTATTAGTGTGGAAAACCACTTTTCGCACTTGTGTTAGTGTGGAAAAACCACTTTTCACACTTGTGTTAGTGTGGAAAAAGCACTTTTCGCACTTGTGTTAGTGTTGAAAAAGCACTTTTCGCACTTGTGTTAGTGTTGAAAAACCACTTTTCGCACTTGTGTTGGTGCAGGAAACCACTCTTGCACTTGTATTAGTGTGGAAAAACCACTTTTCGCACTTGTGTTAGTGTTGAAAAACCACTTTTTGCACTTGTGTTAGTGTTGAAAAACCACTTTTCGCACTTGTTTTGGTGCAGGAAACCACTTTTGCACTTGTGTTGGTGCAGGAAACCACTTTTGCACTTGTATTACTGTGGAAAAACCACTTTTCGCACTTGTGTTAGTGTTGAAAAACCACTTTTCGCACTTGTGTTAGTGTTGAAAAAACTTTTCGCACTTGTGTTGGTGCAGGAAACCACTTTTGCACTTGTATTAGTGTGGAAAAAACACTTTTCGCACTTGTGTTAGTGTTGAAAAACCACTTTTCGCACTTGTGTTAGTGTTGAAAAACCACTTTTCGCACTTGTGTTAGTGTTTGAAAAACCACTTTTCGCACTTGTGTTAGTGTTGAAAAACGACTTTTCACACTTGTGTTGGTGCAGGAAACCACTTTTGCACTTGTATTAGTGTGGAAAAACCACTTTTCTCACTTGTGTTAGTGTTGAAAAACCACTTTCGCACTTGTGTTAGTGTTGAAAAACCACTTTTCGCACTTGTTTTGGTGCAGGAAACCACTTTTGCACTTGTGTTGGTGCAGGGAAACCACTTTTGCACTTGTATTAGTGTGGAAAAACCACTTTTCGCACTTGTGTTAGTGTTGAAAAACCACTTTTCGCACTTGTGTTAGTGTTGAAAAACCACTTTTCGCACTTGTGTTGGTGCAGGAAACCACTTTTGCACTTGTATTAGTGTGGAAAAAACACTTTTCGCACTTGTGTTAGTGTTGAAAAACCACTTTTCGCACTTGTGTTAGTGTTGAAAAAACACTTTTCGCACTTGTGTTAGTGTTGAAAAACCACTTTTCGCACTTGTGTTGGTGCAGGAAACCACTTTTGCACTTGTATTAGTGTGGGAAAATACCACTTTTCGCACTTGTGTTAGTGTTGAAAAACCACTTTTCGCACTTGTGTTAGTGTTGAAAAACCACTTTTTGCACTTGTGTTGGTGCAGGAAACCACTTTTGCACTTGTATTAGTGTGGAAAAAAACACTTTTTGCACTTGTGATAGTGTTGAAAAAACCACTTTTTGCACTTGTGTTAGTGTTGAAAAACCACTTTTCGCACTTGTGTTGGTGCAGGAAACCACTTTTGCACTTGTATTAGTGTTGAAAAACCCCTTTTCGCACATGTGTTAGTGTTGAAAAACCACTTTTTGCACTTGTGTTAGTGTTGAAAAACCACTTTTCGCACTTGTGTTGGTGCAGGAAACCACTTTTGCACTTGTATTAGTGTGGAAAAAACACTTTTCGCACTTGTGTTAGTGTTGAAAAACCACTTTTCGCACTTGTGTTAGTGTTGAAAACCACTTTTCGCACTTGTGTTGGTGCAGGTAAACCACTTTTGCACTTGTATTAGTGTGGAAAAAAACACTTTTTGCACTTGTGTTAGTGTTGAAAAAGCACTTTTCGCACTTGTGTTAGTGTTGAAAAACCACTTTTCGCACTTGTGTTGGTGCAGGAAACCACTCTTGCACTTGTATTATTGTGGAAAAACCACTTTTCGCACTTGTGTTAG
Organism: Myxine glutinosa; assembly: GCF_964187855.1. NCBI lineage: Eukaryota > Metazoa > Chordata > Myxini > Myxiniformes > Myxinidae > Myxine > Myxine glutinosa. Next base: position 93,346 of record NW_027617196.1, on the reverse strand, counting down.
TGTTGAAAAACCACTTTTCGCACTTGTGTTAGTGTTGAAAAACCACTTTTCGCACTTGTTTTTGTGCAGGAAACCAGTTTTGCACTTGTGTTGGTGCAGGAAACCACTTTTGCACTTGTATTGCTGTGGAAAAACCACTTTTCGCACTTGTGTTAGTGTTGAAAAACCACTTTTCGCACTTGTGTTAGTGTTGAAAAAACTTTTCGCACTTGTGTTGGTGCAGGGAAACCACTTTTGCACTTGTATTAGTGTGGAAAAACACTTTTCGCACTTGTGTTAGTGTTGAAAAACCACTTTTCGCACTTGTGTTAGTGTTGAAAAACCACTTTTCGCACTTGTGTTAGTGTTGAAAAACCACTTTTCGCACTTGTGTTGGTGCAGGAAACCACTTTTGTACTTGTATTAGTGTGGAAAAACCACTTTTCGCACTTGTGTTAGTGTTGAAAAACCACTTTTCGCACTTGTGTTTGGTGCAGGAAACCACTTTTGCACTTGTATTACTGTGGAAAAAACACTTTTTGCACTTGTGTTAGTGTTGAAAAACCACTTTTCGCACTTGTGTTAGTGTTGAAAAACCACTTTTCGCACTTTTGTTGGTGCAGGAAACCACTTTTGCACTTGTATTAGTGTGGAAAAAACACTTTTTGCACTTGTGATAGTGTTGAAAAACCACTCTTCGCACTTGTGTTAGTGTTGAAAAAAACACTTTTCGCACTTGTGTTGGTGCAGGAAACCACTCTTGCACTTGTATTAGTGTGGAAAACCACTTTTCGCACTTGTGTTAGTGTGGAAAAAACCACTTTTCACACTTGTGTTAGTGTGGAAAAACCACTTTTCGCACTTGTGTTAGTGTTGAAAAAGCACTTTTCGCACTTGTGTTAGTGTTGAAAAACCACTTTTCGCACTTGTGTTGGTGCAGGAAACCACTCTTGCACTTGTATTAGTGTGGAAAAACCACTTTTCGCACTTGTGTTAGTGTTGAAAAACCACTTTTCGCACTTGTGTTAGTGTTGAAAAACCACTTTTCGCACTTGTTTTGGTGCAGGAAACCACTTTTGCACTTGTGTTGGTGCAGGAAACCACTTTTGCACTTGTATTACTGTGGAAAAACCACTTTTCGCACTTGTGTTAGTGTTGAAAAACCACTTTTCGCACTTGTGTTAGTGTTGAAAAACTTTTCGCACTTGTGTTGGTGCAGGAAACCACTTTTGCACTTGTATTAGTGTGGAAAAAACACTTTTCGCACTTGTGTTAGTGTTGAAAAACCACTTTTCGCACTTGTGTTAGTGTTGAAAAACCACTTTTCGCACTTGTGTTAGTGTTGAAAAACCACTTTTCGCACTTTTGTTAGTGTTGAAAAACGACTTTTTCACACTTGTGTTGGTGCAGGAAACCACTTTTTGCACTTGTATTAGTGTGGAAAAACCACTTTTCTCACTTGTGTTAGTGTTGAAAAACCACTTTCGCACTTGTGTTAGTGTTGAAAAACCACTTTTCGCACTTGTTTTGGTGCAGGAAACCACTTTTGCACTTGTGTTGGTGCAGGAAACCACTTTTGCACTTGTATTAGTGTGGAAAAACCACTTTTCGCACTTGTGTTAGTGTTGAAAACCACTTTTCGCACTTGTGTTAGTGTTGAAAAACCACTTTTCGCACTTGTGTTGGTGCAGGAAACCACTTTTGCACTTGTATTAGTGTGGAAAAAAACACTTTTCGCACTTGTGTTAGTGTTGAAAAACCACTTTTCGCACTTGTGTTAGTGTTGAAAAAACACTTTTCGCACTTGTGTTAGTGTTGAAAAACCACTTTTCGCACTTGTGTTGGTGCAGGAAACCACTTTTGCACTTGTATTAGTGTGGAAATACCACTTTTCGCACTTGTGTTAGTGTTGAAAAACCACTTTTCGCACTTGTGTTAGTGTTGAAAAACCACTTTTCGCACTTGTGTTGGTGCAGGAAACCACTTTTGCACTTGTATTAGTGTGGAAAAAACACTTTTTGCACTTGTGATAGTGTTGAAAAACCACTTTTCGCACTTGTGTTAGTGTTGAAAAACCACTTTTCGCACTTGTGTTAGTGTTGAAAAACCACTTTTCGCACTTGTGTTGGTGCAGGAAACCACTTTTGTACTTGTATTAGTGTGGAAAAACCACTTTTCGCACTTGTGTTTAGTGTTGAAAAACCACTTTTCGCACTTGTGTTGGTGCAGGAAACCACTTTTGCACTTGTAATTAGTGTGGAAAAAAAACACTTTTTGCACTTGTGTTAGTGTTGAAAAACCACTTTTCGCACTTGTGTTAGTGTTGAAAAACCACTTTTCGCACTTGTGTTAGTGTTGAAAAACTTTTCGCACTTGTGTTGGTGCAGGAAACCACTTTTGCACTTGTATTAGTGTGGAAAAACACTTTTCGCACTTGTGTTAGTGTTGAAAAACCACTTTTCGCACTTGTGTTAGTGTTGAAAAACCACTTTTCGCACTTGTGTTAGTGTTGAAAAACCACTTTTCGCACTTGTGTTGGTGCAGGAAACCACTTTTGTACTTGTATTAGTGTGGAAAAACCACTTTTCGCACTTGTGTTAGTGTTGAAAAACCACTTTTCGCACTTGTGTTGGTGCAGGAAACCACTTTTGCACTTGTATTAGTGTGGAAAAAACACTTTTTGCACTTGTGTTAGTGTTGAAAAACCACTTTTCGCACTTGTGTTAGTGTTGAAAAACCACTTTTCGCACTTTTGTTGGTGCAGGAAACCACTTTTGCACTTGTATTAGTGTGGAAAAAACACTTTTTGCACTTGTGATAGTGTTGAAAAACCACTCTTCGCACTTGTGTTAGTGTTGAAAAAACACTTTTCGCACTTGTGTTGGTGCAGGAAACCACTCTTGCACTTGTATTAGTGTGGAAAACCACTTTTCGCACTTGTGTTAGTGTGGAAAAACCACTTTTCACACTTGTGTTAGTGTGGAAAAACCACTTTTCGCACTTGTGTTAGTGTTGAAAAAGCACTTTTCGCACTTGTGTTAGTGCTGAAAAACCACTTTTCGCACTTGTGTTGGTGCAGGAAACCACTCTTGCACTTGTATTAGTGTGGAAAAACCACTTTTCGCACTTGTGTTAGTGTTGAAAACCACTTTTCGCACTTGTGTTAGTGTTGAAAAACCACTTTTCGCACTTGTTTTGGTGCAGGAAACCACTTTTGCACTTGTGTTGGTGCAGGAAACCACTTTTGCACTTGTATTACTGTGGAAAAACCACTTTTCGCACTTGTGTTAGTGTTGAAAAACCACTTTTCGCACTTGTGTTAGTGTTGAAAAAACTTTTCGCACTTGTATTGGTGCAGGAAACCACTTTTGCACTTGTATTAGTGTGGAAAAAACACTTTTCGCACTTGTGTTAGTGTTGAAAAACCACTTTTCGCACTTGTGTTAGTGTTGAAAAACCACTTTTCGCACTTGTGTTAGTGTTGAAAAAAACACTTTTCGCACTTGTGTTAGTGTTGAAAAACCACTTTTCGCACTTGTGTTGGTGCAGGAAACCACTTTTGCACTTGTATTAGTGTGGAAATACCACTTTTCGCACTTGTGTTAGTGTTGAAAAACCACTTTTCGCACTTGTGTTAGTGTTGAAAAACCACTTTTTGCACTTGTGTTGGTGCAGGAAACCACTTTTGCACTTGTATTAGTGTGGAAAAAACACTTTTTGCACTTGTGATAGTGTTGAAAAACCACTTTTTGCACTTGTGTTAGTGTTGAAAAACCACTTTTCGCACTTGTGTTGGTGCAGGAACCACTTTTGCACTTGTATTAGTGTTGAAAAACCCCTTTTCGCACATGTGTTAGTGTTGAAAAACCACTTTTTGCACTTGTGTTAGTGTTGAAAAACCACTTTTTCGCACTTGTGTTAGTGTTGAAAAACCACTTTTCGCACTTGTGTTAGTGTTGAAAAACACTTTTCGCACTTGTGTTAGTGTTGAAAAACCACTTTTCGCACTTGTGTTGTGCAGGAAACCACTTTTGCACTTGTATTAGTGTGGAAATACCACTTTTCGCACTTGTGTTAGTGTTGAAAAACCACTTTTCGCACTTGTGTTAGTGTTGAAAAACCACTTTTGCACTTGTGTTGGTGCAGGAAACCACTTTTGCACTTGTATTAGTGTGGAAAAAACACTTTTTGCACTTGTGATAGTGTTGAAAAACCACTTTTTGCACTTGTGTTAGTGTTGAAAAACCACTTTTCGCACTTGTGTTGGTGCAGGAAACCACTTTTGCACTTGTATTAGTGTTGAAAACCCCTTTTCGCACATGTGTTAGTGTTGAAAAACCACTTTTTGCACTTGTGTTAGTGTTGAAAAACCACTTTTCGCACTTGTGTTGGTGCAGGAAACCACTTTTGCACTTGTATTAGTGTGGAAAAAACACTTTTCGCACTTGTGTTAGTGTTGAAAAACCACTTTTCGCACTTGTGTTAGTGTTGAAAAACCACTTTTCGCACTTGTGTTGGTGCAGTTAAACCACTTTTGCACTTGTATTAGTGTGGAAAAAAACACTTTTTGCACTTGTGTTAGTGTTGAAAAAGCACTTTTCGCACTTGTGTTAGTGTTGAAAAACCACTTTTCGCACTTGTGTTGGTGCAGGAAACCACTCTTGCACTTGTATTATTGTGGAAAAAACCACTTTTCGCACTTGTGTTAGTGTTGAAAAACCACTTTTCGCACTTGTGTTAGTGTTGAAAAACCACTTTTCGCACTTGTTTTTGTGCAGGAAACCAGTTTTGCACTTGTGTTGGTGCAGGGAAACCACTTTTGCACTTGTATTGCTGTGGAAAAACCACTTTTCGCACTTGTGTTAGTGTTGAAAAACCACTTTTCGCACTTGTGTTAGTGTTGAAAAACTTTTCGCACTTGTGTTGGTGCAGGAAACCACTTTTGCACTTGTATTAGTGTGGAAAAACACTTTTCGCACTTGTGTTAGTGTTGAAAAACCACTTTTCGCACTTATGTTAGTGTTGAAAAACCACTTTTCGCACTTGTGTTAGTGTTGAAAAACCACTTTTCGCACTTGTGTTGGTGCAGGAAACCACTTTTGTACTTGTATTAGTGTGGAAAAACCACTTTTCGCACTTGTGTTAGTGTTGAAAAACCACTTTTCGCACTTGTGTTGGTGCAGGAAACCACTTTTGCACTTGTATTAGTGTGGAAAAAAACACTTTTTGCACTTGTGTTAGTGTTGAAAAACCACTTTTCGCACTTGTGTTAGTGTTGAAAAACCACTTTTCGCACTTTTGTTGGTGCAGGAAACACTTTTGCACTTGTATTAGTGTGGAAAAAAACACTTTTTGCACTTGTGATAGTGTTGAAAAACCACTCTTCGCACTTGTGTTAGTGTTGAAAAAACACTTTTCGCACTTGTGTTGGTGCAGGAAACCACTCTTGCACTTGTATTAGTGTGGGAAAACCACTTTTCGCACTTGTGTTAGTGTGGAAAAACCACTTTTCACACTTGTGTTAGTGTGGAAAAACCACTTTTCGCACTTGTGTTAGTGTTGAAAAAGCACTTTTCGCACTTGTGTTAGTGTTGAAAAACCACTTTTCGCACTTGTGTTGGTGCAGGGAAACCACTCTTGCACTTGTATTAGTGTGGAAAAACCACTTTCGCACTTGTGTTAGTGTTGAAAAACCACTTTCGCACTTGTGTTAGTGTTGAAAAACCACTTTTCGCACTTGTTTTGGTGCAGGAAACCACTTTTGCACTTGTGTTGGTGCAGGAAACCACTTTTGCACTTGTATTACTGTGGAAAAACCACTTTTCGCACTTGTGTTAGTGTTGAAAAACCACTTTTCGCACTTGTGTTAGTGTTGAAAAAACTTTTCGCACTTGTGTTGGTGCAGGAAACCACTTTTGCACTTGTATTAGTGTGGAAAAAACACTTTTCGCACTTGTGTTAGTGTTGAAAACCACTTTTCGCACTTGTGTTAGTGTTGAAAAACCACTTTTTCGCACTTGTGTTAGTGTTGAAAAACCACTTTTCGCACTTTTGTTAGTGTTGAAAAACGACTTTTCACACTTGTGTTGGTGCAGGAAACCACTTTTGCACTTGTATTAGTGTGGAAAAACCACTTTTCTCACTTGTGTTAGTGTTGAAAAACCACTTTCGCACTTGTGTTAGTGTTGAAAAACCACTTTCGCACTTGTTTTGGTGCAGGAAACCACTTTTGCACTTGTGTTGGTGCAGGAAACCACTTTTGCACTTGTATTAGTGTGGAAAAACCACTTTTCGCACTTGTGTTAGTGTTGAAAAAACCACTTTTCGCACTTGTGTTAGTGTTGAAAAACCACTTTTCGCACTTGTGTTGGTGCAGGAAACCACTTTTGCACTTGTATTAGTGTGGAAAAAACACTTTTCGCACTTGTGTTAGTGTTGAAAAACCACTTTTCGCACTTGTGTTAGTGTTGAAAAAACACTTTTCGCACTTGTGTTAGTGTTGAAAAACCACTTTTCGCACTTGTGTTGGTGCAGGAAACCACTTTTGCACTTGTATTAGTGTGGAAATACCACTTTTCGCACTTGTGTTAGTGTTGAAAAACCACTTTTCGCACTTGTGTTAGTGTTGAAAAACCACTTTTCGCACTTGTGTTGGTGCAGGAAACCACTTTTGCACTTGTATTAGTGTGGAAAAAACACTTTTTGCACTTGTGATAGTGTTGAAAAACCACTTTTCGCACTTGTGTTAGTGTTGAAAAACCACTTTTCGCACTTGTGTTAGTGTTGAAAAACCACTTTTCGCACTTGTGTTGGTGCAGGAAACCACTTTTGTACTTGTATTAGTGTGGAAAAACCACTTTTCGCACTTGTGTTAGTGTTGAAAAACCACTTTTCGCACTTGTGTTGGTGCAGGAAACCACTTTTGCACTTGTATTAGTGTGGAAAAAACACTTTTTGCACTTGTGTTAGTGTTGAAAAACCACTTTTCGCACTTGTGTTAGTGTTGAAAAACCACTTTTCGCACTTGTGTTAGTGTTGAAAAAACTTTTCGCACTTGTGTTGGTGCAGGAAACCACTTTTGCACTTGTATTAGTGTGGAAAAACACTTTTCGCACTTGTGTTAGTGTTGAAAAACCACTTTTCGCACTTGTGTTAGTGTTGAAAAACCACTTTTCGCACTTGTGTTAGTGTTGAAAAACCACTTTTCGCACTTGTGTTGGTGCAGGAAACCACTTTTGTACTTGTATTAGTGTGGAAAAACCACTTTTCGCACTTGTGTTAGTGTTGAAAAACCACTTTTCGCACTTGTGTTGGTGCAGGAAACCACTTTTGCACTTGTATTAGTGTGGAAAAAACACTTTTTGCACTTGTGTTAGTGTTGAAAAACCACTTTTCGCACTTGTGTTAGTGTTGAAAAACCACTTTTCGCACTTTTGTTGGTGCAGGAAACCACTTTTGCACTTGTATTAGTGTGGAAAAAACACTTTTTGCACTTGTGATAGTGTTGAAAAACCACTCTTCGCACTTGTGTTAGTGTTGAAAAAACACTTTTCGCACTTGTGTTGGTGCAGGAAACCACTCTTGCACTTGTATTAGTGTGGAAAACCACTTTTCGCACTTGTGTTAGTGTGGAAAAACCACTTTTCACACTTGTGTTAGTGTGGAAAAACCACTTTTCGCACTTGTGTTAGTGTTGAAAAAGCACTTTTCGCACTTGTGTTAGTGCTGAAAAACCACTTTTCGCACTTGTGTTGGTGCAGGAAACCACTCTTGCACTTGTATTAGTGTGGAAAAACCACTTTTCGCACTTGTGTTAGTGTTGAAAAACCACTTTTCGCACTTGTGTTAGTGTTGAAAAACCACTTTTCGCACTTGTTTTGGTGCAGGAAACCACTTTTGCACTTGTGTTGGTGCAGGAAACCACTTTTGCACTTGTATTACTGTGGAAAAACCACTTTTCGCACTTGTGTTAGTGTTGAAAAACCACTTTTCGCACTTGTGTTAGTGTTGAAAAAACTTTTCGCACTTGTGTTGGTGCAGGAAACCACTTTTGCACTTGTATTAGTGTGGAAAAAACACTTTTCGCACTTGTGTTAGTGTTGAAAAACCACTTTTCGCACTTGTGTTAGTGTTGAAAAACCACTTTTCGCACTTGTGTTAGTGTTGAAAAACCACTTTTCGCACTTGTGTTAGTGTTGAAAAACGACTTTTCACACTTGTGTTGGTGCAGGAAACCACTTTTGCACTTGTATTAGTGTGGAAAAACCACTTTTCTCACTTGTGTTAGTGTTGAAAAACCACTTTCGCACTTGTGTTAGTGTTGAAAAACCACTTTTCGCACTTGTTTTGGTGCAGGAAACCACTTTTGCACTTGTGTTGGTGCAGGAAACCACTTTTGCACTTGTATTAGTGTGGAAAAACCACTTTTCGCACTTGTGTTAGTGTTGAAAAACCACTTTTCGCACTTGTGTTAGTGTTGAAAAACCACTTTTCGCACTTGTGTTGGTGCAGGAAACCACTTTTGCACTTGTATTAGTGTGGAAAAAACACTTTTCGCACTTGTGTTAGTGTTGAAAAACCACTTTTCGCACTTGTGTTAGTGTTGAAAAAACACTTTTCGCACTTGTGTTAGTGTTGAAAAACCACTTTTCGCACTTGTGTTGGTGCAGGAAACCACTTTTGCACTTGTATTAGTGTGGAAATACCACTTTTCGCACTTGTGTTAGTGTTGAAAAACCACTTTTCGCACTTGTGTTAGTGTTGAAAAACCACTTTTCGCACTTGTGTTGGTGCAGGAAACCACTTTTGCACTTGTATTAGTGTGGAAAAAACACTTTTTGCACTTGTGATAGTGTTGAAAAACCACTTTTCGCACTTGTGTTAGTGTTGAAAAACCACTTTTCGCACTTGTGTTAGTGTTGAAAAACCACTTTTCGCACTTGTGTTAGTGTTGAAAAAACTTTTCGCACTTGTGTTGGTGCAGGAAACCACTTTTGCACTTGTATTAGTGTGGAAAAAACACTTTTCGCACTTGTGTTAGTGTTGAAAAACCACTTTTCGCACTTGTGTTAGTGTTGAAAAACCACTTTTCGCACTTGTGTTAGTGTTGAAAAACCACTTTTCGCACTTGTGTTAGTGTTGAAAAACGACTTTTCACACTTGTGTTGGTGCAGGAAACCACTTTTGCACTTGTATTAGTGTGGAAAAACCACTTTTCTCACTTGTGTTAGTGTTGAAAAACCACTTTCGCACTTGTGTTAGTGTTGAAAAACCACTTTTCGCACTTGTTTTGGTGCAGGAAACCACTTTTGCACTTGTATTACTGTGGAAAAACCACTTTTCGCACTTGTGTTAGTGTTGAAAAACCACTTTTCGCACTTGTGTTAGTGTTGAAAAAACTTTTCGCACTTGTGTTGGTGCAGGAAACCACTTTTGCACTTGTATTAGTGTGGAAAAAACACTTTTCGCACTTGTGTTAGTGTTGAAAAACCACTTTTCGCACTTGTGTTAGTGTTGAAAAACCACTTTTCGCACTTGTGTTAGTGTTGAAAAACCACTTTTCGCACTTGTGTTAGTGTTGAAAAACGACTTTTCACACTTGTGTTGGTGCAGGAAACCACTTTTGCACTTGTATTAGTGTGGAAAAACCACTTTTCTCACTTGTGTTAGTGTTGAAAAACCACTTTCGCACTTGTGTTAGTGTTGAAAAACCACTTTTCGCACTTGTTTTGGTGCAGGAAACCACTTTTGCACTTGTGTTGGTGCAGGAAACCACTTTTGCACTTGTATTAGTGTGGAAAAACCACTTTTCGCACTTGTGTTAGTGTTGAAAAACCACTTTTCGCACTTGTGTTAGTGTTGAAAAACCACTTTTCGCACTTGTGTTGGTGCAGGAAACCAGTTTTGCACTTGTATTAGTGTGGAAAAAACACTTTTCGCACTTGTGTTAGTGTTGAAAAACCACTTTTCGCACTTGTGTTAGTGTTGAAAAAACACTTTTCGCACTTGTGTTAGTGTTGAAAAACCACTTTTCGCACTTGTGTTGGTGCAGGAAACCACTTTTGCACTTGTATTAGTGTGGAAATACCACTTTTCGCACTTGTGTTAGTGTTGAAAAACCACTTTTCGCACTTGTGTTAGTGTTGAAAAACCACTTTTCGCACTTGTGTTGGTGCAGGAAACCACTTTTGCACTTGTATTAGTGTGGAAAAAACACTTTTTGCACTTGTGATAGTGTTGAAAAACCACTTTTCGCACTTGTGTTAGTGTTGAAAAACCACTTTTCGCACTTGTGTTGGTGCAGGAAACCACTTTTGCACTTGTATTAGTGTTGAAAAACCACTTTTCGCACATGTGTTAGTGTTGAAAAACCACTTTTTGCACTTGTGTTAGTGTTGAAAAACCACTTTTCGCACTTGTTTTTGTGCAGGAAACCAGTTTTGCACTTGTGTTGGTGCAGGAAACCACTTTTGCACTTGTATTGCTGTGGAAAAACCACTTTTCGCACTTGTGTTAGTGTTGAAAAACCACTTTTCGCACTTGTGTTAGTGTTGAAAAAACTTTTCGCACTTGTGTTGGTGCAGGAAACCACTTTCGCACTTGTGTTAGTGTTGAAAAACCACTTTTCGCACTTGTGTTAGTGTTGAAAAACCACTTTTCGCACTTGTGTTAGTGTTGAAAAACCACTTTTCGCACTTGTGTTAGTGTTGAAAAACGACTTTTCACACTTGTGTTGGTGCAGGAAACCACTTTTGCACTTGTATTAGTGTGGAAAAACCACTTTTCTCACTTGTGTTAGTGTTGAAAAACCACTTTTCGCACTTGTGTTAGTGTTGAAAAACCACTTTTCGCACTTGTTTTGGTGCAGGAAACCACTTTTGCACTTGTGTTGGTGCAGGAAACCACTTTTGCACTTGTATTAGTGTGGAAAAACCACTTTTCGCACTTGTGTTAGTGTTGAAAAACCACTTTTCGCACTTGTGTTAGTGTTGAAAAACCACTTTTCGCACTTGTGTTGGTGCAGGAAACCACTTTTGCACTTGTATTAGTGTGGAAAAAACACTTTTCGCACTTGTGTTAGTGTTGAAAAACCACTTTTCGCACTTGTGTTAGTGATGAAAAAACACTTTTCGCACTTGTGTTAGTGTTGAAAAACCACTTTTTGCACTTGTGTTGGTGCAGGAAACCACTTTTGCACTTGTATTAGTGTGGAAATACCACTTTTCGCACTTGTGTTAGTGTTGAAAAACCACTTTTCGCACTTGTGTTAGTGTTGAAAAACCACTTTTCGCACTTGTGTTGGTGCAGGAAACCACTTTTGCACTTGTATTAGTGTGGAAAAAACACTTTTTGCACTTGTGATAGTGTTGAAAAACCACTTTTCGCACTTGTGTTAGTGTTGAAAAACCACTTTTCGCACTTGTGTTGGTGCAGGAAACCACTTTTGCACTTGTATTAGTGTTGAAAAACCACTTTTCGCACATGTGTTAGTGTTGAAAAACCACTTTTTGCACTTGTGTTAGTGTTGAAAAACCACTTTTCGCACTTGTGTTGGTGCAGGAAACCACTTTTGCACTTGTATTAGTGTGGAAAAAACACTTTTCGCACTTGTGTTAGTGTTGAAAAACCACTTTTCGCACTTGTGTTAGTGTTGAAAAACCACTTTTCGCACTTGTGTTGGTGCAGTAAACCACTTTTGCACTTGTATTAGTGTGGAAAAAACACTTTTTGCACTTGTGTTAGTGTTGAAAAAGCACTTTTCGCACTTGTGTTAGTGTTGAAAAACCACTTTTCGCACTTGTGTTGGTGCAGGAAACCACTCTTGCACTTGTATTAGTGTGGAAAAACCACTTTTCGCACTTGTGTTAGTGTTGAAAAACCACTTTTCGCACTTGTGTTAGTGTTGAAAAACCACTTTTCGCACTTGTTTTGGTGCAGGAAACCACTTTTGCACTTGTGTTGGTGCAGGAAACCACTTTTGCACTTGTATTGCTGTGGAAAAACCACTTTTCGCACTTGTGTTAGTGTTGAAAAACCACTTTTCGCACTTGTGTTAGTGTTGAAAAAACTTTTCGCACTTGTGTTGGTGCAGGAAACCACTTTTGCACTTGTATTAGTGTGGAAAAAACACTTTTCGCACTTGTGTTAGTGTTGAAAAACCACTTTTCGCACTTGTGTTAGTGTTGAAAAACCACTTTTCGCACTTGTGTTAGTGTTGAAAAACCACTTTTCGCACTTGTGTTAGTGTTGAAAAACCACTTTTCGCACTTGTGTTGGTGCAGTAAACCACTTTTGCACTTGTATTAGTGTGGAAAAACCACTTTTCTCACTTGTGTTAGTGTTGAAAAACCACTTTTCGCACTTGTGTTAGTGTTGAAAAACCACTTTTCGCACTTGTGTTAGTGTTGAAAAACCACTTTTCGCACTTGTGTTGGTGCAGGAAACCACTTTTGCACTTGTATTAGTGTGGAAAAACCACTTTTCTCACTTGTGTTAGTGTTGAAAAACCACTTTTCGCACTTGTGTTAGTGTTGAAAAACCACTTTTCGCACTTGTGTTGGTGCAGGAAACCACTTTTGTACTTGTATTAGTGTGGAAAAACCACTTTTCGCACTTGTGTTAGTGTTGAAAAACCACTTTTCGCACTTGTGTTGGTGCAGGAAACCACTTTTGCACTTGTATTAGTGTGGAAAAAACACTTTTTGCACTTGTGTTAGTGTTGAAAAACCACTTTTCGCACTTGTGTTAGTGTTGAAAAACCACTTTTCGCACTTTTGTTGGTGCAGGAAACCACTTTTGCACTTGTATTAGTGTGGAAAAAACACTTTTTGCACTTGTGATAGTGTTGAAAAACCACTCTTCGCACTTGTGTTAGTGTTGAAAAAACACTTTTCGCACTTGTGTTGGTGCAGGAAACCACTCTTGCACTTGTATTAGTGTGGAAAACCACTTTTCGCACTTGTGTTAGTGTGGAAAAACCACTTTTCACACTTGTGTTAGTGTGGAAAAACCACTTTTCGCACTTGTGTTAGTGTTGAAAAAGCACTTTTCGCACTTGTGTTAGTGTTGAAAAACCACTTTTCGCACTTGTGTTGGTGCAGGAAACCACTCTTGCACTTGTATTAGTGTGGAAAAACCACTTTTCGCACTTGTGTTAGTGTTGAAAAACCACTTTTCGCACTTGTGTTAGTGTTGAAAAACCACTTTTCGCACTTGTTTTGGTGCAGGAAACCACTTTTGCACTTGTGTTGGTGCAGGAAACCACTTTTGCACTTGTATTACTGTGGAAAAACCACTTTTCGCACTTGTGTTAGTGTTGAAAAACCACTTTTCGCACTTGTGTTAGTGTTGAAAAAACTTTTCGCACTTGTGTTGGTGCAGGAAACCACTTTTGCACTTGTATTAGTGTGGAAAAAACACTTTTCGCACTTGTGTTAGTGTTGAAAAACCACTTTTCGCACTTGTGTTAGTGTTGAAAAACCACTTTTCGCACTTGTGTTAGTGTTGAAAAACCACTTTTCGCACTTGTGTTAGTGTTGAAAAACGACTTTTCACACTTGTGTTGGTGCAGGAAACCACTTTTGCACTTGTATTAGTGTGGAAAAACCACTTTTCTCACTTGTGTTAGTGTTGAAAAACCACTTTTCGCACTTGTGTTAGTGTTGAAAAACCACTTTTCACACTTGTGTTGGTGCAGGAAACCACTTTTGCACTTGTATTAGTGTGGAAAAAACACTTTTCGCACTTGTGTTAGTGTTGAAAAACCACTTTTCGCACTTGTGTTAGTGTTGAAAAAACACTTTTCGCACTTGTGTTGGTGCAGGAAACCACTTTTGCACTTGTATTAGTGTGGAAAAAACACTTTTTGCACTTGTGATAGTGTTGAAAAACCACTCTTCGCACTTGTGTTAGTGTTGAAAAAACACTTTTCGCACTTGTGTTGGTGCAGGAAACCACTCTTGCACTTGTATTAGTGTGGAAAACCACTTTTCGCACTTGTGTTAGTGTGGAAAAACCACTTTTCACACTTGTGTTAGTGTGGAAAAACCACTTTTCGCACTTGTGTTAGTGTTGAAAAAGCACTTTTCGCACTTGTGTTAGTGTTGAAAAACCACTTTTCGCACTTGTGTTGGTGCAGGAAACCACTCTTGCACTTGTATTAGTGTGGAAAAACCACTTTTCGCACTTGTGTTAGTGTTGAAAAACCACTTTTCGCACTTGTGTTAGTGTTGAAAAACCACTTTTCGCACTTGTTTTGGTGCAGGAAACCACTTTTGCACTTGTGTTGGTGCAGGAAACCACTTTTGCACTTGTATTACAGTGGAAAAACCACTTTTCGCACTTGTGTTAGTGTTGAAAAACCACTTTTCGCACTTGTGTTAGTGTTGAAAAAACTTTTCGCACTTGTGTTGGTGCAGGAAACCACTTTTGCACTTGTATTAGTGTGGAAAAAACACTTTTCGCACTTGTGTTAGTGTTGAAAAACCACTTTTCGCACTTGTGTTAGTGTTGAAAAACCACTTTTCGCACTTGTGTTAGTGTTGAAAAACCACTTTTCGCACTTGTGTTAGTGTTGAAAAACGACTTTTCACACTTGTGTTGGTGCAGGAAACCACTTTTGCACTTGTATTAGTGTGGAAAAACCACTTTTCTCACTTGTGTTAGTGTTGAAAAACCACTTTCGCACTTGTGTTAGTGTTGAAAAACCACTTTTCGCACTTGTTTTGGTGCAGGAAACCACTTTTGCACTTGTGTTGGTGCAGGAAACCACTTTTGCACTTGTATTAGTGTGGAAAAACCACTTTTCGCACTTGTGTTAGTGTTGAAAAACCACTTTTCGCACTTGTGTTAGTGTTGAAAAACCACTTTTCGCACTTGTGTTGGTGCAGGAAACCACTTTTGCACTTGTATTAGTGTGGAAAAAACACTTTTCGCACTTGTGTTAGTGTTGAAAAACCACTTTTCGCACTTGTGTTAGTGTTGAAAAAACACTTTTCGCACTTGTGTTAGTGTTGAAAAACCACTTTTCGCACTTGTGTTGGTGCAGGAAACCACTTTTGCACTTGTATTAGTGTGGAAATACCACTTTTCGCACTTGTGTTAGTGTTGAAAAACCACTTTTCGCACTTGTGTTAGTGTTGAAAAACCACTTTTCGCACTTGTGTTGGTGCAGGAAACCACTTTTGCACTTGTATTAGTGTGGAAAAAACACTTTTTGCACTTGTGATAGTGTTGAAAAACCACTTTTCGCACTTGTGTTAGTGTTGAAAAACCACTTTTCGCACTTGTGTTGGTGCAGGAAACCACTTTTGCACTTGTATTAGTGTTGAAAAACCACTTTTCGCACATGTGTTAGTGTTGAAAAACCACTTTTTGCACATGTGTTAGTGTTGAAAAACCACTTTTCGCACTTGTGTTGGTGCAGGAAACCACTTTTGCACTTGTATTAGTGTGGAAAAAACACTTTTCGCACTTGTGTTAGTGTTGAAAAACCACTTTTCGCACTTGTGTTAGTGTTGAAAAACCACTTTTCGCACTTGTGTTGGTGCAGTAAACCACTTTTGCACTTGTATTAGTGTGGAAAAAACACTTTTTGCACTTGTGTTAGTGTTGAAAAAGCACTTTTCGCACTTGTGTTAGTGTTGAGAAACCACTTTTCGCACTTGTGTTGGTGCAGGAAACCACTCTTGCACTTGTATTATTGTGGAAAAACCACTTTTCGCACTTGTGTTAGTGTTGAAAAACCACTTTTCGCACTTGTGTTAGTGTTGAAAAACCACTTTTCGCACTTGTTTTTGTGCAGGAAACCAGTTTTGCACTTGTGTTGGTGCAGGAAACCACTTTTGCACTTGTATTGCTGTGGAAAAACCACTTTTCGCACTTGTGTTAGTGTTGAAAAACCACTTTTCGCACTTGTGTTAGTGTTGAAAAAACTTTTCGCACTTGTGTTGGTGCAGGAAACCACTTTCGCACTTGTGTTAGTGTTGAAAAACCACTTTTCGCACTTGTGTTAGTGTTGAAAAACCACTTTTCGCACTTGTGTTAGCGTTGAAAAACCACTTTTCGCACTTGTGTTAGTGTTGAAAAACGACTTTTCACACTTGTGTTGGTGCAGGAAACCACTTTTGCACTTGTATTAGTGTGGAAAAACCACTTTTCTCACTTGTGTTAGTGTTGAAAAACCACTTTTCGCACTTGTGTTGGTGCAGGAAACCACTTTTGCACTTGTATTAGTGTGGAAAAACCACTTTTCTCACTTGTGTTAGTGTTGAAAAACCACTTTTCGCACTTGTGTTAGTGTTGAAAAAACTTTTCGCACTTGTGTTGGTGCAGGAAACCACTTTTGCACTTGTATTAGTGTGGAAAAAACACTTTTCGCACTTGTGTTAGTGTTGAAAAACCACTTTTCGCACTTGTGTTAGTGTTGAAAAACCACTTTTCGCACTTGTGTTAGTGTTGAAAAACCACTTTTCGCACTTGTGTTAGTGTTGAAAAACGACTTTTCACACTTGTGTTGGTGCAGGAAACCACTTTTGCACTTGTATTAGTGTGGAAAAACCACTTTTCTCACTTGTGTTAGTGTTGAAAAACCACTTTTCGCACTTGTGTTAGTGTTGAAAAACCACTTTTCACACTTGTGTTGGTGCAGGAAACCACTTTTGCACTTGTATTAGTGTGGAAAAAACACTTTTCGCACTTGTGTTATTGTTGAAAAACCACTTTTCGCACTTGTGTTAGTGTTGAAAAAACACTTTTCGCACTTGTGTTGGTGCAGGAAACCACTTTTGCACTTGTATTAGTGTGGTAAAAACACTTTTTGCACTTGTGATAGTGTTGAACAAACCACTTTTCGCACTTGTGTTAGTGTTGAAAAACCACTTTTCGCACTTGTGTTGGTGCAGGAAACCACTTTTGTACTTGTATTAGTGTGGAAAAACCACTTTTCGCACTTGTGTTAGTGTTGAAAAACCACTTTTCGCACTTGTGTTGGTGCAGGAAACCACTTTTGCACTTGTATTAGTGTGGAAAAAACACTTTTTGCACTTGTGTTAGTGTTGAAAAACCACTTTTCGCACTTGTGTTAGTGTTGAAAAACCACTTTTCGCACTTTTGTTGGTGCAGGAAACCACTTT
This sequence comes from Myxine glutinosa, assembly GCF_964187855.1. NCBI lineage: Eukaryota > Metazoa > Chordata > Myxini > Myxiniformes > Myxinidae > Myxine > Myxine glutinosa. The sequence goes on along the minus strand of NW_027617196.1, from coordinate 76,235 downwards.
TGCACTTGTATTAGTGTGGAAAAAACAGTTTTTGCACTTGTGATAGTGTTGAAAAACCACTCTTCGCACTTGTGTTAGTGTTGAAAAAACACTTTTCGCACTTGTGTTGGTGCAGGAAACCACTCTTGCACTTGTATTAGTGTGGAAAACCACTTTTCGCACTTGTGTTAGTGTGGAAAAACCACTTTTCACACTTGTGTTAGTGTGGAAAAACCACTTTTCGCACTTGTGTTAGTGTTGAAAAAGCACTTTTCGCACTTGTGTTAGTGTTGAAAAACCACTTTTCGCACTTGTGTTGGTGCAGGAAACCACTCTTGCACTTGTATTAGTGTGGAAAAACCACTTTTCGCACTTGTGTTAGTGTTGAAAAACCACTTTTTGCACTTGTGTTAGTGTTGAAAAACCACTTTTCGCACTTGTTTTGGTGCAGGAAACCACTTTTGCACTTGTGTTGGTGCAGGAAACCACTTTTGCACTTGTATTACTGTGGAAAAACCACTTTTCGCACTTGTGTTAGTGTTGAAAAACCACTTTTCGCACTTGTGTTAGTGTTGAAAAAACTTTTCGCACTTGTGTTGGTGCAGGAAACCACTTTTGCACTTGTATTAGTGTGGAAAAAACACTTTTCGCACTTGTGTTAGTGTTGAAAAACCACTTTTCGCACTTGTGTTAGTGTTGAAAAACCACTTTTCGCACTTGTGTTAGTGTTGAAAAACCACTTTTCGCACTTGTGTTAGTGTTGAAAAACGACTTTTCACACTTGTGTTGGTGCAGGAAACCACTTTTGCACTTGTATTAGTGTGGAAAAAACACTTTTCGCACTTGTGTTAGTGTTGAAAAACCACTTTTCGCACTTGTGTTAGTGTTGAAAAACCACTTTTCGCACTTGTTTTGGTGCAGGAAACCACTTTTGCACTTGTGTTGGTGCAGGAAACCACTTTTGCACTTGTATTACAGTGGAAAAACCACTTTTCGCACTTGTGTTAGTGTTGAAAAACCACTTTTCGCACTTGTGTTAGTGTTGAAAAAACTTTTCGCACTTGTGTTGGTGCAGGAAACCACTTTTGCACTTGTATTAGTGTGGAAAAAACACTTTTCGCACTTGTGTTAGTGTTGAAAAACCACTTTTCGCACTTGTGTTAGTGTTGAAAAACCACTTTTCGCACTTGTGTTAGTGTTGAAAAACCACTTTTCGCACTTGTGTTAGTGTTGAAAAACGACTTTTCACACTTGTGTTGGTGCAGGAAACCACTTTTGCACTTGTATTAGTGTGGAAAAACCACTTTTCTCACTTGTGTTAGTGTTGAAAAACCACTTTCGCACTTGTGTTAGTGTTGAAAAACCACTTTTCGCACTTGTTTTGGTGCAGGAAACCACTTTTGCACTTGTGTTGGTGCAGGAAACCACTTTTGCACTTGTATTAGTGTGGAAAAACCACTTTTCGCACTTGTGTTAGTGTTGAAAAACCACTTTTCGCACTTGTGTTAGTGTTGAAAAACCACTTTTCGCACTTGTGTTGGTGCAGGAAACCACTTTTGCACTTGTATTAGTGTGGAAAAACCACTTTTCGCACTTGTGTTAGTGTTGAAAAACCACTTTTCGCACTTGTGTTAGTGTTGAAAAAACACTTTTCGCACTTGTGTTAGTGTTGAAAAACCACTTTTCGCACTTGTGTTGGTGCAGGAAACCACTTTTGCACTTGTATTAGTGTGGAAATACCACTTTTCGCACTTGTGTTAGTGTTGAAAAACCACTTTTCGCACTTGTGTTAGTGTTGAAAAACCACTTTTCGCACTTGTGTTGGTGCAGGAAACCACTTTTGCACTTGTATTAGTGTGGAAAAAACACTTTTTGCACTTGTGATAGTGTTGAAAAACCACTTTTCGCACTTGTGTTAGTGTTGACAAACCACTTTTCGCACTTGTGTTGGTGCAGGAAACCACTTTTGCACTTGTATTAGTGTTGAAAAACCACTTTTCGCACATGTGTTAGTGTTGAAAAACCACTTTTTGCACATGTGTTAGTGTTGAAAAACCACTTTTCGCACTTGTGTTGGTGCAGGAAACCACTTTTGCACTTGTATTAGTGTGGAAAAAACACTTTTCGCACTTGTGTTAGTGTTGAAAAACCACTTTTCGCACTTGTGTTAGTGTTGAAAAACCACTTTTCGCACTTGTGTTGGTGCAGTAAACCACTTTTGCACTTGTATTAGTGTGGAAAAAACACTTTTTGCACTTGTGTTAGTGTTGAAAAAGCACTTTTCGCACTTGTGTTAGTGTTGAGAAACCACTTTTCGCACTTGTGTTGGTGCAGGAAACCACTCTTGCACTTGTATTATTGTGGAAAAACCACTTTTCGCACTTGTGTTAGTGTTGAAAAACCACTTTTCGCACTTGTGTTAGTGTTGAAAAACCACTTTTCGCACTTGTTTTTGTGCAGGAAACCAGTTTTGCACTTGTGTTGGTGCAGGAAACCACTTTTGCACTTGTATTGCTGTGGAAAAACCACTTTTCGCACTTGTGTTAGTGTTGAAAAACCACTTTTCGCACTTGTGTTAGTGTTGAAAAAACTTTTCGCACTTGTGTTGGTGCAGGAAACCACTTTCGCACTTGTGTTAGTGTTGAAAAACCACTTTTCGCACTTGTGTTAGTGTTGAAAAACCACTTTTCGCACTTGTGTTAGTGTTGAAAAACCACTTTTCGCACTTGTGTTAGTGTTGAAAAACGACTTTTCACACTTGTGTTGGTGCAGGAAACCACTTTTGCACTTGTATTAGTGTGGAAAAACCACTTTTCTCACTTGTGTTAGTGTTGAAAAACCACTTTTCGCACTTGTGTTGGTGCAGGAAACCACTTTTGCACTTGTATTAGTGTGGAAAAACCACTTTTCTCACTTGTGTTAGTGTTGAAAAACCACTTTTCGCACTTGTGTTAGTGTTGAAAAAACTTTTCGCACTTGTGTTGGTGCAGGAAACCACTTTTGCACTTGTATTAGTGTGGAAAAAACACTTTTCGCACTTGTGTTAGTGTTGAAAAACCACTTTTCGCACTTGTGTTAGTGTTGAAAAACCACTTTTCGCACTTGTGTTAGTGTTGAAAAACCACTTTTCGCACTTGTGTTAGTGTTGAAAAACGACTTTTCACACTTGTGTTGGTGCAGGAAACCACTTTTGCACTTGTATTAGTGTGGAAAAACCACTTTTCTCACTTGTGTTAGTGTTGAAAAACCACTTTTCGCACTTGTGTTAGTGTTGAAAAACCACTTTTCACACTTGTGTTGGTGCAGGAAACCACTTTTGCACTTGTATTAGTGTGGAAAAAACACTTTTCGCACTTGTGTTATTGTTGAAAAACCACTTTTCGCACTTGTGTTAGTGTTGAAAAAACACTTTTCGCACTTGTGTTGGTGCAGGAAACCACTTTTGCACTTGTATTAGTGTGGTAAAAACACTTTTTGCACTTGTGATAGTGTTGAACAAACCACTTTTCGCACTTGTGTTAGTGTTGAAAAACCACTTTTCGCACTTGTGTTGGTGCAGGAAACCACTTTTGTACTTGTATTAGTGTGGAAAAACCACTTTTCGCACTTGTGTTAGTGTTGAAAAACCACTTTTCGCACTTGTGTTGGTGCAGGAAACCACTTTTGCACTTGTATTAGTGTGGAAAAAACACTTTTTGCACTTGTGTTAGTGTTGAAAAACCACTTTTCGCACTTGTGTTAGTGTTGAAAAACCACTTTTCGCACTTTTGTTGGTGCAGGAAACCACTTTTGCACTTGTATTAGTGTGGAAAAAACAGTTTTTGCACTTGTGATAGTGTTGAAAAACCACTCTTCGCACTTGTGTTAGTGTTGAAAAAACACTTTTCGCACTTGTGTTGGTGCAGGAAACCACTCTTGCACTTGTATTAGTGTGGAAAACCACTTTTCGCACTTGTGTTAGTGTGGAAAAACCACTTTTCACACTTGTGTTAGTGTGGAAAAACCACTTTTCGCACTTGTGTTAGTGTTGAAAAAGCACTTTTCGCACTTGTGTTAGTGTTGAAAAACCACTTTTCGCACTTGTGTTGGTGCAGGAAACCACTCTTGCACTTGTATTAGTGTGGAAAAACCACTTTTCGCACTTGTGTTAGTGTTGAAAAACCACTTTTTGCACTTGTGTTAGTGTTGAAAAACCACTTTTCGCACTTGTTTTGGTGCAGGAAACCACTTTTGCACTTGTGTTGGTGCAGGAAACCACTTTTGCACTTGTATTACTGTGGAAAAACCACTTTTCGCACTTGTGTTAGTGTTGAAAAACCACTTTTCGCACTTGTGTTAGTGTTGAAAAAACTTTTCGCACTTGTGTTGGTGCAGGAAACCACTTTTGCACTTGTATTAGTGTGGAAAAAACACTTTTCGCACTTGTGTTAGTGTTGAAAAACCACTTTTCGCACTTGTGTTAGTGTTGAAAAACCACTTTTCGCACTTGTGTTAGTGTTGAAAAACCACTTTTCGCACTTGTGTTAGTGTTGAAAAACGACTTTTCACACTTGTGTTGGTGCAGGAAACCACTTTTGCACTTGTATTAGTGTTGAAAAACCACTTTTCGCACATGTGTTAGTGTTGAAAAACCACTTTTTGCACATGTGTTAGTGTTGAAAAACCACTTTTCGCACTTGTGTTGGTGCAGGAAACCACTTTTGCACTTGTATTAGTGTGGAAAAAACACTTTTCGCACTTGTGTTAGTGTTGAAAAACCACTTTTCGCACTTGTGTTAGTGTTGAAAAACCACTTTTCGCACTTGTGTTGGTGCAGTAAACCACTTTTGCACTTGTATTAGTGTGGAAAAAACACTTTTTGCACTTGTGTTAGTGTTGAAAAAGCACTTTTCGCACTTGTGTTAGTGTTGAGAAACCACTTTTCGCACTTGTGTTGGTGCAGGAAACCACTCTTGCACTTGTATTATTGTGGAAAAACCACTTTTCGCACTTGTGTTAGTGTTGAAAAACCACTTTTCGCACTTGTGTTAGTGTTGAAAAACCACTTTTCGCACTTGTTTTTGTGCAGGAAACCAGTTTTGCACTTGTGTTGGTGCAGGAAACCACTTTTGCACTTGTATTGCTGTGGAAAAACCACTTTTCGCACTTGTGTTAGTGTTGAAAAACGACTTTTCGCACTTGTGTTAGTGTTGAAAAAACTTTTCGCACTTGTGTTGGTGCAGGAAACCACTTTCGCACTTGTGTTAGTGTTGAAAAACCACTTTTCGCACTTGTGTTAGTGTTGAAAAACCACTTTTCGCACTTGTGTTAGTGTTGAAAAACCACTTTTCGCACTTGTGTTAGTGTTGAAAAACGACTTTTCACACTTGTGTTGGTGCAGGAAACCACTTTTGCACTTGTATTAGTGTGGAAAAACCACTTTTCTCACTTGTGTTAGTGTTGAAAAACCACTTTTCGCACTTGTGTTGGTGCAGGAAACCACTTTTGCACTTGTATTAGTGTGGAAAAACCACTTTTCTCACTTGTGTTAGTGTTGAAAAACCACTTTTCGCACTTGTGTTAGTGTTGAAAAAACTTTTCGCACTTGTGTTGGTGCAGGAAACCACTTTTGCACTTGTATTAGTGTGGAAAAAACACTTTTCGCACTTGTGTTAGTGTTGAAAAACCACTTTTCGCACTTGTGTTAGTGTTGAAAAACCACTTTTCGCACTTGTGTTAGTGTTGAAAAACCACTTTTCGCACTTGTGTTAGTGTTGAAAAACGACTTTTCACACTTGTGTTGGTGCAGGAAACCACTTTTGCACTTGTATTAGTGTGGAAAAACCACTTTTCTCACTTGTGTTAGTGTTGAAAAACCACTTTTCGCACTTGTGTTAGTGTTGAAAAACCACTTTTCACACTTGTGTTGGTGCAGGAAACCACTTTTGCACTTGTATTAGTGTGGAAAAAACACTTTTCGCACTTGTGTTATTGTTGAAAAACCACTTTTCGCACTTGTGTTAGTGTTGAAAAAACACTTTTCGCACTTGTGTTGGTGCAGGAAACCACTTTTGCACTTGTATTAGTGTGGTAAAAACACTTTTTGCACTTGTGATAGTGTTGAACAAACCACTTTTCGCACTTGTGTTAGTGTTGAAAAACCATTTTTCGCACTTGTGTTGGTGCAGGAAACCACTTTTGTACTTGTATTAGTGTGGAAAAACCACTTTTCGCACTTGTGTTAGTGTTGAAAAACCACTTTTCGCACTTGTGTTGGTGCAGGAAACCACTTTTGCACTTGTATTAGTGTGGAAAAAACACTTTTTGCACTTGTGTTAGTGTTGAAAAACCACTTTTCGCACTTGTGTTAGTGTTGAAAAACCACTTTTCGCACTTTTGTTGGTGCAGGAAACCACTTTTGCACTTGTATTAGTGTGGAAAAAACAGTTTTTGCACTTGTGATAGTGTTGAAAAACCACTCTTCGCACTTGTGTTAGTGTTGAAAAAACACTTTTCGCACTTGTGTTGGTGCAGGAAACCACTCTTGCACTTGTATTAGTGTGGAAAACCACTTTTCGCACTTGTGTTAGTGTGGAAAAACCACTTTTCACACTTGTGTTAGTGTGGAAAAACCACTTTTCGCACTTGTGTTAGTGTTGAAAAAGCACTTTTCGCACTTGTGTTAGTGTTGAAAAACCACTTTTCGCACTTGTGTTGGTGCAGGAAACCACTCTTGCACTTGTATTAGTGTGGAAAAACCACTTTTCGCACTTGTGTTAGTGTTGAAAAACCACTTTTTGCACTTGTGTTAGTGTTGAAAAACCACTTTTCGCACTTGTTTTGGTGCAGGAAACCACTTTTGCACTTGTGTTGGTGCAGGAAACCACTTTTGCACTTGTATTACTGTGGAAAAACCACTTTTCGCACTTGTGTTAGTGTTGAAAAACCACTTTTCGCACTTGTGTTAGTGTTGAAAAAACTTTTCGCACTTGTGTTGGTGCAGGAAACCACTTTTGCACTTGTATTAGTGTGGAAAAAACACTTTTCGCACTTGTGTTAGTGTTGAAAAACCACTTTTCGCACTTGTGTTAGTGTTGAAAAACCACTTTTCGCACTTGTGTTAGTGTTGAAAAACCACTTTTCGCACTTGTGTTAGTGTTGAAAAACGACTTTTCACACTTGTGTTGGTGCAGGAAACCACTTTTGCACTTGTATTAGTGTGGAAAAACCACTTTTCTCACTTGTGTTAGTGTTGAAAAACCACTTTCGCACTTGTGTTAGTGTTGAAAAACCACTTTTCGCACTTGTTTTGGTGCAGGAAACCACTTTTGCACTTGTGTTGGTGCAGGAAACCACTTTTGCACTTGTATTAGTGTGGAAAAACCACTTTTCGCACTTGTGTTAGTGTTGAAAAACCACTTTTCGCACTTGTGTTAGTGTTGAAAAACCACTTTTCGCACTTGTGTTGGTGCAGGAAACCACTTTTGCACTTGTATTAGTGTGGAAAAAACACTTTTTGCACTTCTGATAGTGTTGAAAAACCACTTTTTGCACTTGTGTTAGTGTTGAAAAACCACTTTTCGCACTTGTGTTGGTGCAGGAAACCACTTTTGCACTTGTATTAGTGTTGAAAAACCCCTTTTCGCACATGTGTTAGTGTTGAAAAACCACTTTTTGCACTTGTGTTAGTGTTGAAAAACCACTTTTCGCACTTGTGTTGGTGCAGGAAACCACTTTTGCACTTGTATTAGTGTGGAAAAAACACTTTTCGCACTTGTGTTAGTGTTGAAAAACCACTTTTCGCACTTGTGTTAGTGTTGAAAAACCACTTTTCGCACTTGTGTTGGTGCAGTAAACCACTTTTGCACTTGTATTAGTGTGGAAAAAACACTTTTTGCACTTGTGTTAGTGTTGAAAAAGCACTTTTCGCACTTGTGTTAGTGTTGAAAAACCACTTTTCGCACTTGTGTTGGTGCAGGAAACCACTCTTGCACTTGTATTATTGTGGAAAAACCACTTTTCGCACTTGTGTTAGTGTTGAAAAACCACTTTTCGCACTTGTGTTAGTGTTGAAAAACCACTTTTCGCACTTGTTTTTGTGCAGGAAACCAGTTTTGCACTTGTGTTGGTGCAGGAAACCACTTTTGCACTTGTATTGCTGTGGAAAAACCACTTTTCGCACTTGTGTTAGTGTTGAAAAACCACTTTTCGCACTTGTGTTAGTGTTGAAAAAACTTTTCGCACTTGTGTTGGTGCAGGAAACCACTTTTGCACTTGTATTAGTGTGGAAAAACACTTTTCGCACTTGTGTTAGTGTTGAAAAACCACTTTTCGCACTTGTGTTAGTGTTGAAAAACCACTTTTCGCACTTGTGTTAGTGTTGAAAAACCACTTTTCGCACTTGTGTTGGTGCAGGAAACCACTTTTGTACTTGTATTAGTGTGGAAAAACCACTTTTCGCACTTGTGTTAGTGTTGAAAAACCACTTTTCGCACTTGTGTTGGTGCAGGAAACCACTTTTGCACTTGTATTAGTGTGGAAAAAACACTTTTTGCACTTGTGTTAGTGTTGAAAAACCACTTTTCGCACTTGTGTTAGTGTTGAAAAACCACTTTTCGCACTTTTGTTGGTGCAGGAAACCACTTTTGCACTTGTATTAGTGTGGAAAAAACACTTTTTGCACTTGTGATAGTGTTGAAAAACCACTCTTCGCACTTGTGTTAGTGTTGAAAAAACACTTTTCGCACTTGTGTTGGTGCAGGAAACCACTCTTGCACTTGTATTAGTGTGGAAAACCACTTTTCGCACTTGTGTTAGTGTGGAAAAACCACTTTTCACACTTGTGTTAGTGTGGAAAAACCACTTTTCGCACTTGTGTTAGTGTTGAAAAAGCACTTTTCGCACTTGTGTTAGTGTAGAAAAACCACTTTTCGCACTTGTGTTGGTGCAGGAAACCACTCTTGCACTTGTATTAGTGTGGAAAAACCACTTTTCGCACTTGTGTTAGTGTTGAAAAACCACTTTTCGCACTTGTGTTAGTGTTGAAAAAACACTTTTCGCACTTGTTTTGGTGCAGGAAACCACTTTTGCACTTGTGTTGGTGCAGGAAACCACTTTTGCACTTGTATTACTGTGGAAAAACCACTTTTCGCACTTGTGTTAGTGTTGAAAAACCACTTTTCGCACTTGTGTTAGTGTTGAAAAAACTTTTCGCACTTGTGTTGGTGCAGGAAACCACTTTTGCACTTGTATTAGTGTGGAAAAAACACTTTTCGCACTTGTGTTAGTGTTGAAAAACCACTTTTCGCACTTGTGTTAGTGTTGAAAAACCACTTTTCGCACTTGTGTTAGTGTTGAAAAACCACTTTTCGCACTTGTGTTAGTGTTGAAAAACGACTTTTCACACTTGTGTTGGTGCAGGAAACCACTTTTGCACTTGTATTAGTGTGGAAAAACCACTTTTCTCACTTGTGTTAGTGTTGAAAAACCACTTTCGCACTTGTGTTAGTGTTGAAAAACCACTTTTCGCACTTGTTTTGGTGCAGGAAACCACTTTTGCACTTGTGTTGGTGCAGGAAACCACTTTTGCACTTGTATTAGTGTGGAAAAAACACTTTTCGCACTTGTGTTAGTGTTGAAAAACCACTTTTCGCACTTGTGTTAGTGTTGAAAAACCACTTTTCGCACTTGTGTTGGTGCAGTAAACCACTTTTGCACTTGTATTAGTGTGGAAAAAACACTTTTTGCACTTGTGTTAGTGTTGAAAAAGCACTTTTCGCACTTGTGTTAGTGTTGAAAAACCACTTTTCGCACTTGTGTTGGTGCAGGAAACCACTCTTGCACTTGTATTAGTGTGGAAAAACCACTTTTCGCACTTGTGTTAGTGTTGAAAAACCACTTTTCGCACTTGTGTTAGTGTTGAAAAACCACTTTTCGCACTTGTTTTGGTGCAGGAAACCACTTTTGCACTTGTGTTGGTGCAGGAAACCACTTTTGCACTTGTATTGCTGTGGAAAAACCACTTTTCGCACTTGTGTTAGTGTTGAAAAACCACTTTTCGCACTTGTGTTAGTGTTGAAAAAACTTTTCGCACTTGTGTTGGTGCAGGAAACCACTTTTGCACTTGTATTAGTGTTGAAAAACCACTTTTCGCACTTGTGTTGGTGCAGGAAACCACTTTTGCACTTGTATTAGTGTGGAAAAACCACTTTTCTCACTTGTGTTAGTGTTGAAAAACCACTTTTCGCACTTGTGTTAGTGTTGAAAAACCACTTTTCGCACTTGTGTTAGTGTTGAAAAACCACTTTTCGCACTTGTGTTGGTGCAGGAAACCACTTTTGCACTTGTATTAGTGTGGAAAAACCACTTTTCTCACTTGTGTTAGTGTTGAAAAACCACTTTTCGCACTTGTGTTAGTGTTGAAAAACCACTTTTCGCACTTGTGTTGGTGCAGGAAACCACTTTTGTACTTGTATTAGTGTGGAAAAACCACTTTTCGCACTTGTGTTAGTGTTGAAAAACCACTTTTCGCACTTGTGTTGGTGCAGGAAACCACTTTTGCACTTGTATTAGTGTGGAAAAAACACTTTTTGCACTTGTGTTAGTGTTGAAAAACCACTTTTCGCACTTGTGTTAGTGTTGAAAAACCACTTTTCGCACTTTTGTTGGTGCAGGAAACCACTTTTGCACTTGTATTAGTGTGGAAAAAACACTTTTTGCACTTGTGATAGTGTTGAAAAACCACTCTTCGCACTTGTGTTAGTGTTGAAAAAACACTTTTCGCACTTGTGTTGGTGCAGGAAACCACTCTTGCACTTGTATTAGTGTGGAAAACCACTTTTCGCACTTGTGTTAGTGTGGAAAAACCACTTTTCACACTTGTGTTAGTGTGGAAAAACCACTTTTCGCACTTGTGTTAGTGTTGAAAAAGCACTTTTCGCACTTGTGTTAGTGTTGAAAAACCACTTTTCGCACTTGTGTTGGTGCAGGAAACCACTCTTGCACTTGTATTAGTGTGGAAAAACCACTTTTCGCACTTGTGTTAGTGTTGAAAAACCACTTTTCGCACTTGTGTTAGTGTTGAAAAACCACTTTTCGCACTTGTTTTGGTGCAGGAAACCACTTTTGCACTTGTGTTGGTGCAGGAAACCACTTTTGCACTTGTATTACTGTGGAAAAACCACTTTTCGCACTTGTGTTAGTGTTGAAAAACCACTTTTCGCACTTGTGTTAGTGTTGAAAAAACTTTTCGCACTTGTGTTGGTGCAGGAAACCACTTTTGCACTTGTATTAGTGTGGAAAAAACACTTTTCGCACTTGTGTTAGTGTTGAAAAACCACTTTTCGCACTTGTGTTAGTGTTGAAAAACCACTTTTCGCACTTGTGTTAGTGTTGAAAAACCACTTTTCGCACTTGTGTTAGTGTTGAAAAACGACTTTTCACACTTGTGTTGGTGCAGGAAACCACTTTTGCACTTGTATTAGTGTGGAAAAACCACTTTTCTCACTTGTGTTAGTGTTGAAAAACCACTTTTCGCACTTGTGTTAGTGTTGAAAAACCACTTTTCACACTTGGTGGTTGGGTGCAGGAAACCACTTTTGCACTTGTATTAGTGTGGAAAAAACACTTTTCGCACTTGTGTTAGTGTTGAAAAACCACTTTTCGCACTTGTGTTAGTGTTGAAAAAACACTTTTCGCACTTGTGTTGGTGCAGGAAACCACTTTTGCACTTGTATTAGTGTGGAAAAAACACTTTTTGCACTTGTGATAGTGTTGAAAAACCACTCTTCGCACTTGTGTTAGTGTTGAAAAAACACTTTTCGCACTTGTGTTGGTGCAGGAAACCACTCTTGCACTTGTATTAGTGTGGAAAACCACTTTTCGCACTTGTGTTAGTGTGGAAAAACCACTTTTCACACTTGTGTTAGTGTGGAAAAACCACTTTTCGCACTTGTGTTAGTGTTGAAAAAGCACTTTTCGCACTTGTGTTAGTGTTGAAAAACCACTTTTCGCACTTGTGTTGGTGCAGGAAACCACTCTTGCACTTGTATTAGTGTGGAAAAACCACTTTTCGCACTTGTGTTAGTGTTGAAAAACCACTTTTCGCACTTGTGTTAGTGTTGAAAAACCACTTTTCGCACTTGTTTTGGTGCAGGAAACCACTTTTGCACTTGTGTTGGTGCAGGAAACCACTTTTGCACTTGTATTACAGTGGAAAAACCACTTTTCGCACTTGTGTTAGTGTTGAAAAACCACTTTTCGCACTTGTGTTAGTGTTGAAAAAACTTTTCGCACTTGTGTTGGTGCAGGAAACCACTTTTGCACTTGTATTAGTGTGGAAAAAACACTTTTCGCACTTGTGTTAGTGTTGAAAAACCACTTTTCGCACTTGTGTTAGTGTTGAAAAACCACTTTTCGCACTTGTGTTAGTGTTGAAAAACCACTTTTCGCACTTGTGTTAGTGTTGAAAAACGACTTTTCACACTTGTGTTGGTGCAGGAAACCACTTTTGCACTTGTATTAGTGTGGAAAAACCACTTTTCTCACTTGTGTTAGTGTTGAAAAACCACTTTCGCACTTGTGTTAGTGTTGAAAAACCACTTTTCGCACTTGTTTTGGTGCAGGAAACCACTTTTGCACTTGTGTTGGTGCAGGAAACCACTTTTGCACTTGTATTAGTGTGGAAACACTTTTCGCACTTGTGTTAGTGTTGAAAAACCACTTTTCGCACTTGTGTTAGTGTTGAAAAACCACTTTTCGCACTTGTGTTGGTGCAGGAAACCACTTTTGCACTTGTATTAGTGTGGAAAAAACACTTTTCGCACTTGTGTTAGTGTTGAAAAACCACTTTTCGCACTTGTGTTAGTGTTGAAAAAACACTTTTCGCACTTGTGTTAGTGTTGAAAAACCACTTTTCGCACTTGTGTTGGTGCAGGAAACCACTTTTGCACTTGTATTAGTGTGGAAATACCACTTTTCGCACTTGTGTTAGTGTTGAAAAACCACTTTTCGCACTTGTGTTAGTGTTGAAAAACCACTTTTCGCACTTGTGTTGGTGCAGGAAACCACTTTTGCACTTGTATTAGTGTGGAAAAAACACTTTTTGCACTTGTGATAGTGTTGAAAAACCACTTTTCGCACTTGTGTTAGTGTTGAAAAACCACTTTTCGCACTTGTGTTGGTGCAGGAAACCACTTTTGCACTTGTATTAGTGTTGAAAAACCACTTTTCGCACATGTGTTAGTGTTGAAAAACCACTTTTTGCACATGTGTTAGTGTTGAAAAACCACTTTTCGCACTTGTGTTGGTGCAGGAAACCACTTTTGCACTTGTATTAGTGTGGAAAAAACACTTTTCGCACTTGTGTTAGTGTTGAAAAACCACTTTTCGCACTTGTGTTAGTGTTGAAAAACCACTTTTCGCACTTGTGTTGGTGCAGTAAACCACTTTTGCACTTGTATTAGTGTGGAAAAAACACTTTTTGCACTTGTGTTAGTGTTGAAAAAGCACTTTTCGCACTTGTGTTAGTGTTGAGAAACCACTTTTCGCACTTGTGTTGGTGCAGGAAACCACTCTTGCACTTGTATTATTGTGGAAAAACCACTTTTCGCACTTGTGTTAGTGTTGAAAAACCACTTTTCGCACTTGTGTTAGCGTTGAAAAACCACTTTTCGCACTTGTTTTTGTGCAGGAAACCAGTTTTGCACTTGTGTTGGTGCAGGAAACCACTTTTGCACTTGTATTGCTGTGGAAAAACCACTTTTCGCACTTGTGTTAGTGTTGAAAAACCACTTTTCGCACTTGTGTTAGTGTTGAAAAAACTTTTCGCACTTGTGTTGGTGCAGGAAACCACTTTCGCACTTGTGTTAGTGTTGAAAAACCACTTTTCGCACTTGTGTTAGTGTTGAAAAACCACTTTTCGCACTTGTGTTAGTGTTGAAAAACCACTTTTCGCACTTGTGTTAGTGTTGAAAAACGACTTTTCACACTTGTGTTGGTGCAGGAAACCACTTTTGCACTTGTATTAGTGTGGAAAAACCACTTTTCTCACTTGTGTTAGTGTTGAAAAACCACTTTTCGCACTTGTGTTGGTGCAGGAAACCACTTTTGCACTTGTATTAGTGTGGAAAAACCACTTTTCTCACTTGTGTTAGTGTTGAAAAACCACTTTTCGCACTTGTGTTAGTGTTGAAAAAACTTTTCGCACTTGTGTTGGTGCAGGAAACCACTTTTGCACTTGTATTAGTGTGGAAAAAACACTTTTCGCACTTGTGTTAGTGTTGAAAAACCACTTTTCGCACTTGTGTTAGTGTTGAAAAACCACTTTTCGCACTTGTGTTAGTGTTGAAAAACCACTTTTCGCACTTGTGTTAGTGTTGAAAAACGACTTTTCACACTTGTGTTGGTGCAGGAAACCACTTTTGCACTTGTATTAGTGTGGAAAAACCACTTTTCTCACTTGTGTTAGTGTTGAAAAACCACTTTTCGCACTTGTGTTAGTGTTGAAAAACCACTTTTCACACTTGTGTTGGTGCAGGAAACCACTTTTGCACTTGTATTAGTGTGGAAAAAACACTTTTCGCACTTGTGTTATTGTTGAAAAACCACTTTTCGCACTTGTGTTAGTGTTGAAAAAACACTTTTCGCACTTGTGTTGGTGCAGGAAACCACTTTTGCACTTGTATTAGTGTGGTAAAAACACTTTTTGCACTTGTGATAGTGTTGAACAAACCACTTTTCGCACTTGTGTTAGTGTTGAAAAACCACTTTTCGCACTTGTGTTGGTGCAGGAAACCACTTTTGTACTTGTATTAGTGTGGAAAAACCACTTTTCGCACTTGTGTTAGTGTTGAAAAACCACTTTTCGCACTTGTGTTGGTGCAGGAAACCACTTTTGCACTTGTATTAGTGTGGAAAAAACACTTTTTGCACTTGTGTTAGTGTTGAAAAACCACTTTTCGCACTTGTGTTAGTGTTGAAAAACCACTTTTCGCACTTTTGTTGGTGCAGGAAACCACTTTTGCACTTGTATTAGTGTGGAAAAAACAGTTTTTGCACTTGTGATAGTGTTGAAAAACCACTCTTCGCACTTGTGTTAGTGTTGAAAAAACACTTTTCGCACTTGTGTTTTGGTGCAGGAAACCACTCTTGCACTTGTATTAGTGTGGAAAACCACTTTTCGCACTTGTGTTAGTGTGGAAAAACCACTTTTCACACTTGTGTTAGTGTGGAAAAACCACTTTTCGCACTTGTGTTAGTGTTGAAAAAGCACTTTTCGCACTTGTGTTAGTGTTGAAAAACCACTTTTCGCACTTGTGTTGGTGCAGGAACCACTCTTGCACTTGTATTAGTGTGGAAAAACCACTTTTCGCACTTGTGTTCGTGTTGAAAAACCACTTTTTGCACTTGTGTTAGTGTTGAAAAACCACTTTTCGCACTTGTTTTGGTGCAGGAAACCACTTTTGCACTTGTGTTGGTGCAGGAAACCACTTTTGCACTTGTATTACTGTGGAAAAACCACTTTTCGCACTTGTGTAGTGTTGAAAAACAACTTTTCGCACTTGTGTTAGTCGTTGAAAAAACTTTTCGCACTTGTGTTGGTGCAGGAAACCACTTTTGCACTTGTATTAGTGTGGAAAAAACACTTTTCGCACTTGTGTTAGTGTTGAAAAACCACTTTTCGCACTTGTGTTAGTGTTGAAAAACCACTTTTCGCACTTGTGTTAGTGTTGAAAAACACTTTTCGCACTTGTGTTAGTGTTGAAAAACGACTTTTCACACTTGTGTTGGTGCAGGAAACCACTTTTGCACTTGTATTAGTGTGGAAAAAACACTTTTCGCACTTGTGTTAGTGTTGAAAAACCACTTTTCGCACTTGTGTTAGTGTTGAAAACCACTTTTCGCACTTGTTTTGGTGCAGGAAACCACTTTTGCACTTGTGTTGGGTGCAGGAAACCACTTTTGCACTTGTATTACAGTGGAAAAACCACTTTTCGCACTTGTGTTAGTGTTGAAAAAGCCACTTTTCGCACTGTGTTAGTGTTGAAAAAACTTTTCGCACTTGTGTTGGTGCAGGAAACCACTTTTGCACTTGTATTAGTGTGGAAAAAAACACTTTTCGCACTTGTGTTAGTGTTGAAAAACCACTTTTCGCACTTGTGTTAGTGTTGAAAAACCACTTTTCGCACTTGTGTTAGTGTTGAAAAAACCACTTTTCGCACTTGTGTTAGTGTTGAAAAACGACTTTTCACACTTGTGTTGGTGCAGGAAACCACTTTTGCACTTGTATTAGTGTGGAAAAACCACTTTTCTCACTTGTGTTAGTGTTGAAAAACCACTTTCGCACTTGTGTTAGTGTTGAAAAACCACTTTTCGCACTTGTTTGGTGGCAGGAAACCACTTTTGCACTTGTGTTGGTGCAGGAAACCACTTTTGCACTTGTATTAGTGTGGAAAAACCACTTTTCGCACTTGTGTTAGTGTTGAAAAACCACTTTTCGCACTTGTGTTAGTGTTGAAAAACCACTTTTCGCACTTGTGTTGGTGCAGGAAACCACTTTTGCACTTGTATTAGTGTGGAAAAAACACTTTTCGCACTTGTGTTAGTGTTGAAAAACCACTTTTCGCACTTGTGTTAGTGTTGAAAAAACACTTTTCGCACTTGTGTTAGTGTTGAAAAACCACTTTTCGCACTTGTGTTGGTGCAGGAAACCACTTTTGCACTTGTATTAGTGTGGAAATACCACTTTTCGCACTTGTGTTAGTGTTGAAAAACCACTTTTCGCACTTGTGTTAGTGTTGAAAAACCACTTTTCGCACTTGTGTTGGTGCAGGAAACCACTTTTGCACTTGTATTAGTGTGGAAAAAACACTTTTTGCACTTGTGATAGTGTTGAAAAACCACTTTTCGCACTTGTGTTAGTGTTGACAAACCACTTTTCGCACTTGTGTTGGTGCAGGAAACCACTTTTGCACTTGTATTAGTGTTGAAAAACCACTTTTCGCACATGTGTTAGTGTTGAAAAACCACTTTTTGCACATGTGTTAGTGTTGAAAAACCACTTTTCGCACTTGTGTTGGTGCAGGAAACCACTTTTGCACTTGTATTAGTGTGGAAAAAACACTTTTCGCACTTGTGTTAGTGTTGAAAAACCACTTTTCGCACTTGTGTTAGTGTTGAAAAACCACTTTTCGCACTTGTGTTGGTGCAGTAAACCACTTTTGCACTTGTATTAGTGTGGAAAAAACACTTTTTGCACTTGTGTTAGTGTTGAAAAAGCACTTTTCGCACTTGTGTTAGTGTTGAGAAACCACTTTTCGCACTTGTGTTGGTGCAGGAAACCACTCTTGCACTTGTATTATTGTGGAAAAACCACTTTTCGCACTTGTGTTAGTGTTGAAAAACCACTTTTCGCACTTGTGTTAGTGTTGAAAAACCACTTTTCGCACTTGTTTTTGTGCAGGAAACCAGTTTTGCACTTGTGTTGGTGCAGGAAACCACTTTTGCACTTGTATTGCTGTGGAAAAACCACTTTTCGCACTTGTGTTAGTGTTGAAAAACCACTTTTCGCACTTGTGTTAGTGTTGAAAAAACTTTTCGCACTTGTGTTGGTGCAGGAAACCACTTTCGCACTTGTGTTAGTGTTGAAAAACCACTTTTCGCACTTGTGTTAGTGTTGAAAAACCACTTTTCGCACTTGTGTTAGTGTTGAAAAACCACTTTTCGCACTTGTGTTAGTGTTGAAAAACGACTTTTCACACTTGTGTTGGTGCAGGAAACCACTTTTGCACTTGTATTAGTGTGGAAAAACCACTTTTCTCACTTGTGTTAGTGTTGAAAAACCACTTTTCGCACTTGTGTTGGTGCAGGAAACCACTTTTGCACTTGTATTAGTGTGGAAAAACCACTTTTCTCACTTGTGTTAGTGTTGAAAAACCACTTTTCGCACTTGTGTTAGTGTTGAAAAAACTTTTCGCACTTGTGTTGGTGCAGGAAACCACTTTTGCACTTGTATTAGTGTGGAAAAAACACTTTTCGCACTTGTGTTAGTGTTGAAAAACCACTTTTCGCACTTGTGTTAGTGTTGAAAAACCACTTTTCGCACTTGTGTTAGTGTTGAAAAACCACTTTTCGCACTTGTGTTAGTGTTGAAAAACGACTTTTCACACTTGTGTTGGTGCAGGAAACCACTTTTGCACTTGTATTAGTGTGGAAAAACCACTTTTCTCACTTGTGTTAGTGTTGAAAAACCACTTTTCGCACTTGTGTTAGTGTTGAAAAACCACTTTTCACACTTGTGTTGGTGCAGGAAACCACTTTTGCACTTGTATTAGTGTGGAAAAAACACTTTTCGCACTTGTGTTATTGTTGAAAAAACCACTTTTCGCACTTGTGTTAGTGTTGAAAAAACACTTTTCGCACTTGTGTTGGTGCAGGAAACCACTTTTGCACTTGTATTAGTGTGGTAAAAACACTTTTTGCACTTGTGATAGTGTTGAACAAACCACTTTTCGCACTTGTGTTAGTGTTGAAAAACCACTTTTCGCACTTGTGTTGGTGCAGGAAACCACTTTTGTACTTGTATTAGTGTGGAAAAACCACTTTTCGCACTTGTGTTAGTGTTGAAAAACCACTTTTCGCACTTGTGTTGGTGCAGGAAACCACTTTTGCACTTGTATTAGTGTGGAAAAAACACTTTTTGCACTTGTGTTAGTGTTGAAAAACCACTTTTCGCACTTGTGTTAGTGTTGAAAAACCACTTTTCGCACTTTTGTTGGTGCAGGAAACCACTTTTGCACTTGTATTAGTGTGGAAAAAACAGTTTTTGCACTTGTGATAGTGTTGAAAAACCACTCTTCGCACTTGTGTTAGTGTTGAAAAAACACTTTTCGCACTTGTGTTGGTGCAGGAAACCACTCTTGCACTTGTATTAGTGTGGAAAACCACTTTTCGCACTTGTGTTAGTGTGGAAAAACCACTTTTCACACTTGTGTTAGTGTGGAAAAACCACTTTTCGCACTTGTGTTAGTGTTGAAAAAGCACTTTTCGCACTTGTGTTAGTGTTGAAAAAACCACTTTTCGCACTTGTGTTGGTGCAGGAAACCACTCTTGCACTTGTATTAGTGTGGAAAAACCACTTTTCGCACTTGTGTTAGTGTTGAAAAACCACTTTTTGCACTTGTGTTAGTGTTGAAAAACCACTTTTCGCACTTGTTTTGGTGCAGGAAACCACTTTTGCACTTGTGTTGGTGCAGGAAACCACTTTTGCACTTGTATTACTGTGGAAAAACCACTTTTCGCACTTGTGTTAGTGTTGAAAAACCACTTTTCGCACTTGTGTTAGTGTTGAAAAAACTTTTCGCACTTGTGTTGGTGCAGGAAACCACTTTTGCACTTGTATTAGTGTGGAAAAAACACTTTTCGCACTTGTGTTAGTGTTGAAAAACCACTTTTCGCACTTGTGTTAGTGTTGAAAAACCACTTTTCGCACTTGTGTTAGTGTTGAAAAAGCACTTTTCGCACTTGTGTTAGTGTTGAAAAACGACTTTTCACACTTGTGTTGGTGCAGGAAACCACTTTTGCACTTGTATTAGTGTGGAAAAACCACTTTTCTCACTTGTGTTAGTGTTGAAAAACCACTTTCGCACTTGTGTTAGTGTTGAAAAACCACTTTTCGCACTTGTTTTGGTGCAGGAAACCACTTTTGCACTTGTGTTGGTGCAGGAAACCACTTTTGCACTTGTATTAGTGTGGAAAAACCACTTTTCGCACTTGTGTTAGTGTTGAAAAACCACTTTTCGCACTTGTGTTAGTGTTGAAAAACCACTTTTCGCACTTGTGTTGGTGCAGGAAACCACTTTTGCACTTGTATTAGTGTGGAAAAAACACTTTTCGCACTTGTGTTAGTGTTGAAAAACCACTTTTCGCACTTGTGTTAGTGTTGAAAAAACACTTTTCGCACTTGTGTTAGTGTTGAAAAACCACTTTTCGCACTTGTGTTGGTGCAGGAAACCACTTTTGCACTTGTATTAGTGTGGAAATACCACTTTTCGCACTTGTGTTAGTGTTGAAAAACCACTTTTCGCACTTGTGTTAGTGTTGAAAAACCACTTTTCGCACTTGTGTTGGTGCAGGAAACCACTTTTGCACTTGTATTAGTGTTGAAAAACCCCTTTTCGCACATGTGTTAGTGTTGAAAAACCACTTTTTG
Organism: Myxine glutinosa; assembly: GCF_964187855.1. NCBI lineage: Eukaryota > Metazoa > Chordata > Myxini > Myxiniformes > Myxinidae > Myxine > Myxine glutinosa. The sequence continues at coordinate 56,068 of NW_027617196.1, read as the reverse complement.
CACTTGTGTTAGTGTTGAAAAACCACTTTTCGCACTTGTGTTGGTGCAGGAAACCACTTTTGCACTTGTATTAGTGTGGAAAAAACACTTTTCGCACTTGTGTTAGTGTTGAAAAACCACTTTTCGCACTTGTGTTAGTGTTGAAAAACCACTTTTCGCACTTGTGTTGGTGCAGTAAACCACTTTTGCACTTGTATTAGTGTGGAAAAAAACACTTTTTGCACTTGTGTTAGTGTTGAAAAAGCACTTTTCGCACTTGTGTTAGTGTTGAAAAACCACTTTTCGCACTTGTGTTGGTGCAGGAAACCACTCTTGCACTTGTATTATTGTGGAAAAACCACTTTTCGCACTTGTGTTAGTGTTGAAAAACCACTTTTCGCACTTGTGTTAGTGTTGAAAAACCACTTTTCGCACTTGTTTTTGTGCAGGAAACCAGTTTTGCACTTGTGTTGGTGCAGGAAACCACTTTTGCACTTGTATTGCTGTGGAAAAACCACTTTTCGCACTTGTGTTAGTGTTGAAAAACCACTTTTCGCACTTGTGTTAGTGTTGAAAAAACTTTTCGCACTTGTGTTGGTGCAGGAAACCACTTTTGCACTTGTATTAGTGTGGAAAAACACTTTTCGCACTTGTGTTAGTGTTGAAAAACCACTTTTCGCACTTGTGTTAGTGTTGAAAAACCACTTTTCGCACTTGTGTTAGTGTTGAAAAACCACTTTTCGCACTTGTGTTGGTGCAGGAAACCACTTTTGTACTTGTATTAGTGTGGAAAAACCACTTTTCGCACTTGTGTTAGTGTTGAAAAACCACTTTTCGCACTTGTGTTGGTGCAGGAAACCACTTTTGCACTTGTATTAGTGTGGAAAAAACACTTTTTGCACTTGTGTTAGTGTTGAAAAACCACTTTTCGCACTTGTGTTAGTGTTGAAAAACCACTTTTCGCACTTTTGTTGGTGCAGGAAACCACTTTTGCACTTGTATTAGTGTGGAAAAAACACTTTTTGCACTTGTGATAGTGTTGAAAAACCACTCTTCGCACTTGTGTTAGTGTTGAAAAAACACTTTTCGCACTTGTGTTGGTGCAGGAAACCACTCTTGCACTTGTATTAGTGTGGAAAACCACTTTTCGCACTTGTGTTAGTGTGGAAAAACCACTTTTCACACTTGTGTTAGTGTGGAAAAACCACTTTTCGCACTTGTGTTAGTGTTGAAAAAGCACTTTTCGCACTTGTGTTAGTGTTGAAAAACCACTTTTCGCACTTGTGTTGGTGCAGGAAACCACTCTTGCACTTGTATTAGTGTGGAAAAACCACTTTTCGCACTTGTGTTAGTGTTGAAAAACCACTTTTCGCACTTGTGTTAGTGTTGAAAAAACACTTTTCGCACTTGTTTTGGTGCAGGAAACCACTTTTGCACTTGTGTTGGTGCAGGAAACCACTTTTGCACTTGTATTACTGTGGAAAAAACCACTTTTCGCACTTGTGTTAGTGTTGAAAAACCACTTTTCGCACTTGTGTTAGTGTTGAAAAAACTTTTCGCACTTGTGTTGGTGCAGGAAACCACTTTTGCACTTGTATTAGTGTGGAAAAAACACTTTTCGCACTTGTGTTAGTGTTGAAAAACCACTTTTCGCACTTGTGTTAGTGTTGAAAAACCACTTTTCGCACTTGTGTTAGTGTTGAAAAACCACTTTTCGCACTTGTGTTAGTGTTGAAAAACGACTTTTCACACTTGTGTTGGTGCAGGAAACCACTTTTGCACTTGTATTAGTGTGGAAAAACCACTTTTCTCACTTGTGTTAGTGTTGAAAAACCACTTTCGCACTTGTGTTAGTGTTGAAAAACCACTTTTCGCACTTGTTTTGGTGCAGGAAACCACTTTTGCACTTGTGTTGGTGCAGGAAACCACTTTTGCACTTGTATTAGTGTGGAAAAACCACTTTTCGCACTTGTGTTAGTGTTGAAAAACCACTTTTCGCACTTGTGTTAGTGTTGAAAAACCACTTTTCGCACTTGTGTTGGTGCAGGAAACCACTTTTGCACTTGTATTAGTGTGGAAAAAACACTTTTCGCACTTGTGTTAGTGTTGAAAAACCACTTTTCGCACTTGTGTTAGTGTTGAAAAAAACACTTTTCGCACTTGTGTTAGTGTTGAAAAACCACTTTTCGCACTTGTGTTGGTGCAGGAAACCACTTTTGCACTTGTATTAGTGTGGAAATACCACTTTTCGCACTTGTGTTAGTGTTGAAAAACCACTTTTCGCACTTGTGTTAGTGTTGAAAAACCACTTTTCGCACTTGTGTTGGTGCAGGAAACCACTTTTGCACTTGTATTAGTGTGGAGAAAAAACACTTTTTGCACTTGTGATAGTGTTGAAAAACCACTTTTCGCACTTGTGTTAGTGTTGAAAAACCACTTTTCGCACTTGTGTTAGTGTTGAAAAACCACTTTTCGCACTTGTGTTAGTGTTGAAAAAACTTTTCGCACTTGTGTTGGTGCAGGAAACCACTTTTGCACTTGTATTAGTGTGGAAAAAACACTTTTCGCACTTGTGTTAGTGTTGAAAAACCACTTTTCGCACTTGTGTTAGTGTTGAAAAACCACTTTTCGCACTTGTGTTAGTGTTGAAAAACCACTTTTCGCACTTGTGTTAGTGTTGAAAAACGACTTTTCACACTTGTGTTGGTGCAGGAAACCACTTTTGCACTTGTATTAGTGTGGAAAAACCACTTTTCTCACTTGTGTTAGTGTTGAAAAACCACTTTCGCACTTGTGTTAGTGTTGAAAAACCACTTTTCGCACTTGTTTTGGTGCAGGAAACCACTTTTGCACTTGTATTACTGTGGAAAAACCACTTTTCGCACTTGTGTTAGTGTTGAAAAACCACTTTTCGCACTTGTGTTAGTGTTGAAAAAACTTTTCGCACTTGTGTTGGTGCAGGAAACCACTTTTGCACTTGTATTAGTGTGGAAAAAACACTTTTCGCACTTGTGTTAGTGTTGAAAAACCACTTTTCGCACTTGTGTTAGTGTTGAAAAACCACTTTCGCACTTGTGTTAGTGTTGAAAAACACTTTTCGCACTTGTGTTAGTGTTGAAAAAATGACTTTTCACACTTGTGTTGGTGCAGGAAACCACTTTTGCACTTGTATTAGTGTGGAAAAACCACTTTTCTCACTTGTGTTAGTGTTGAAAAACCACTTTCGCACTTGTGTTAGTGTTGAAAAACACTTTTCGCACTTGTTTGGTGCAGGAAACCACTTTTGCACTTGTGTTGGTGCAGGAAACCACTTTTGCACTTGTATTAGTGTGGAAAAACCACTTTTCGCACTTGTGTTAGTGTTGAAAAACCACTTTTCGCACTTGTGTTAGTGTTGAAAAACCACTTTTCGCACTTGTGTTGGTGCAGGAAACCACTTTTGCACTTGTATTAGTGTGGAAAAAACACTTTTCGCACTTGTGTTAGTGTTGAAAAACCACTTTTCGCACTTGTGTTAGTGTTGAAAAAACACTTTTCGCACTTGTGTTAGTGTTGAAAAACCACTTTTCGCACTTGTGTTGGTGCAGGAAACCACTTTTGCACTTGTATTAGTGTGGAAATACCACTTTTCGCACTTGTGTTAGTGTTGAAAAACCACTTTTCGCACTTGTGTTAGTGTTGAAAAACCACTTTTCGCACTTGTGTTGGTGCAGGAAACCACTTTTGCACTTGTATTAGTGTGGAAAAAACACTTTTGCATTTGTGATAGTGTTGAAAAACACTTTTCGCACTTGTGTTAGTGTTGAAAAACCACTTTTCGCACTTGTGTTGGTGCAGGAAACCACTTTTGCACTTGTATTAGTGTTGAAAAACACTTTTCGCACATGTGTTAGTGTTGAAAAACCACTTTTCGCACTTGTGTTAGTGTTGAAAAACCACTTTTCGCACTTGTTTTGTGCAGAAACCAGTTTTGCACTTGTGTTGGTGCAGGAAACCACTTTTGCACTTGTATTGCTGAGGAAAAACCACTTTTCGCACTTGTGTTAGTGTTGAAAAACCACTTTTCGCACTTGTGTTAGTGTTGAAAAAAACTTTTCGCACTTGTGTTGGTGCAGGAAACCACTTTCGCACTTGTGTTAGTGTTGAAAAACCACTTTTCGCACTTGTGTTAGTGTTGAAAAACACTTTCTCGCACTTCGTGTTAGTGTTGAAAAACCACTTTTCGCACTTGTGTTAGTGTTGAAAAACGACTTTTCACACTTGTGTTGGTGCAGGAAACCACTTTGCACTTGTATTAGTGTGGAAAAACCTCTTTTCTCACTTGTGTTAGTGTTGAAAAACCACTTTTCACACTTGTGTTAGTGTTGAAAAACCACTTTTCGCACTTGTTTTGGTGCAGGAAACCACTTTTGCACTTGTGTTGTGCAGGAAACCACTTTTGCACTTGTATTAGTGTTGAAAAACCACTTTTCGCACTTGTGTTAGTGTTGAAAAACCACTTTTCGCACTTGTGTTGGTGCAGGAAACCACTTTGTCGCACTTGTGTTGGTGTGGAAAAACCACTTTTGCACTTGTATTAGTGTGGAAAAAACACTTTTCGCACTTGTGTTAGTGTTGAAAAACACTTTTCGCACTTGTGTTAGTGCAGGAAACCACTTTTGCACTTGTGTTAGTGTTGAAAAACCACTTTTTGCACATGTGTTAGTGTTGAAAAACCACTTTTGCACTTGTGTTAGTGTTGAAAAACCACTTTTCGCACTTGTGTTGGTGCAGGAAAACACTTTTGCACTTGTATTAGTGTGGAAAAAACACTTTTCGCACTTGTGTTAGTGTTGAAAAACCACTTTTCGCACTTGTGTTAGTGTTGAAAAACCACTTTTCGCACTTGTGTTGGTGCAGTAAACCACTTTTGCACTTGTATTAGTGTGGAAAAAACACTTTTTGCACTTTGTGTTAGTGTTGAAAAAGCACTTTTCGCACTTGTGTTAGTGTTGAAAAACCACTTTTCGCACTTGTGTTGGTGCAGGAAACCACTCTTGCACTTGTATTAGTGTGGAAAAACCACTTTTCGCACTTGTGTTAGTGTTGAAAAACCACTTTTCGCACTTGTGTTAGTGTTGAAAAAACCACTTTTCGCACTTGTTTGTGTGCAGGAAACCACTTTTGCACTTGTGTTGGTGCAGGAAACCACTTTTGCACTTGTATTGCTGTGGAAAAACCACTTTTCGCACTTGTGTTAGTGTTGAAAAACCACTTTTCGCACTTGTGTTAGTGTTGAAAAAACTTTTCGCACTTGTGTTGGTGCAGGAAACCACTTTGCACTTGTATTAGTGTGAAAAAACACTTTTCGCACTGTGTTAGTGTTGAAAAACCACTTTTCGCACTTGTGTTAGTGTTGAAAAACCACTTTTCGCACTTGTGTTAGTGTTGAGAAAACCACTTTTCGCACTTGGTTAGTGTTGAAAAACCACTTTTCGCACTTGTGTTGTGCAGGAAACCACTTTTGCACTTGTATTAGTGTGGAAAAACCACTTTTCTCACTTGTGTTAGTGTTGAAAAACCACTTTTCACACTTGTGTTAGTGTTGAAAAACCACTTTCGCACTTGTGTTAGTGTTGAAAAACCACTTTTCGCACTTGTGTTGGTGCAGGAAACCACTTTTGCACTTGTATTAGTGTGGAAAAAAACCACTTTTGCACTTGTATTAGTGTGGAAAAACCACTTTTCTCACTTGTGTTAGTGTTGAAAAACCACTTTTCGCACTTGTGTTAGTGTTGAAAAACCACTTTTCGCACTTGTGTTGGTGCAGGAAACCACTTTTGTACTTGTATTAGTGTGGAAAAACCACTTTTCGCACTTGTGTTAGTGTTGAAAAACCACTTTTCGCACTTGTGTTGGTGCAGGAAACCACTTTTGCACTTGTATTAGTGTGGAAAAAACACTTTTTGCACTTGTGTTAGTGTTGAAAAACCACTTTTCGCACTTGTGTTAGTGTTGAAAAACCACTTTTCGCACTTTTGTTGGTGCAGGAAACCACTTTTGCACTTGTATTAGTGTGGAAAAAACACTTTTTGCACTTGTGATAGTGTTGAAAAACCACTCTTCGCACTTGTGTTAGTGTTGAAAAAACACTTTTCGCACTTGTGTTGGTGCAGGAAACCACTCTTGCACTTGTATTAGTGTGGAAAACCACTTTTCGCACTTGTGTTAGTGTGGAAAAACCACTTTTCACACTTGTGTTAGTGTGGAAAAACCACTTTTCGCACTTGTGTTAGTGTTGAAAAAGCACTTTTCGCACTTGTGTTAGTGTTGAAAAACCACTTTTCGCACTTGTGTTGGTGCAGGAAACCACTCTTGCACTTGTATTAGTGTGGAAAAACCACTTTTCGCACTTGTGTTAGTGTTGAAAAACCACTTTTCGCACTTGTGTTAGTGTTGAAAAACCACTTTTCGCACTTGTTTTGGTGCAGGAAACCACTTTTGCACTTGTGTTGGTGCAGGAAACCACTTTTGCACTTGTATTACTGTGGAAAAACCACTTTTCGCACTTGTGTTAGTGTTGAAAAACCACTTTTCGCACTTGTGTTAGTGTTGAAAAAACTTTTCGCACTTGTGTTGGTGCAGGAAACCACTTTTGCACTTGTATTAGTGTGGAAAAAACACTATTCGCACTTGTGTTAGTGTTGAAAAACCACTTTTCGCACTTGTGTTAGTGTTGAAAAACCACTTTTCGCACTTGTGTTAGTGTTGAAAAAACCACTTTTGGCACTTGTGTTAGTGTTGAAAAACGACTTTTCACACTTGTGTTGGTGCAGGAAACCACTTTTGCACTTGTATTAGTGTGGAAAAACCACTTTTCTCACTTGTGTTAGTGTTGAAAAACCACTTTTCGCACTTGTGTTAGTGTTGAAAAACCACTTTTCACACTTGTGTTGGTGCAGGAAACCACTTTTGCACTTGTATTAGTGTGGAAAAAACACTTTTCGCACTTGTGTTAGTGTTGAAAAACCACTTTTCGCACTTGTGTTAGTGTTGAAAAAACACTTTTCGCACTTGTGTTGGTGCAGGAAACCACTTTTGCACTTGTATTAGTGTGGTAAAAACACTTTTTGCACTTGTGATAGTGTTGAACAAACCACTTTTCGCACTTGTGTTAGTGTTGAAAAACCACTTTTCGCACTTGTGTTGGTGCAGGAAACCACTTTTGTACTTGTATTAGTGTGGAAAAACCACTTTTCGCACTTGTGTTAGTGTTGAAAAACCACTTTTCGCACTTGTGTTGGTGCAGGAAACCACTTTTGCACTTGTATTAGTGTGGAAAAAACACTTTTTGCACTTGTGTTAGTGTTGAAAAACCACTTTTCGCACTTGTGTTAGTGTTGAAAAACCACTTTTCGCACTTTTGTTGGTGCAGGAAACCACTTTTGCACTTGTATTAGTGTGGAAAAAACACTTTTTGCACTTGTGATAGTGTTGAAAAACCACCCTTTGCACTTGTGTTAGTGTTGAAAAAACACTTTTCGCACTTGTGTTGGTGCAGGAAACCACTCTTGCACTTGTATTAGTGTGGAAAACCACTTTTCGCACTTGTGTTAGTGTGGAAAAACCACTTTTCACACTTGTGTTAGTGTGGAAAAACCAGTTTTCGCACTTGTGTTAGTGTTGAAAAAGCACTTTTCGCACTTGTGTTAGTGTTGAAAAACCACTTTTCGCACTTGTGTTGGTGCAGGAAACCACTCTTGCACTTGTATTAGTGTGGAAAAACCACTTTTCGCACTTGTGTTAGTGTTGAAAAACCACTTTTCGCACTTGTGTTAGTGTTGAAAAACCACTTTTCGCACTTGTTTTGGTGCAGGAAACCACTTTTGCACTTGTGTTGGTGCAGGAAACCACTTTTGCACTTGTATTACTGTGGAAAAACCACTTTTCGCACTTGTGTTAGTGTTGAAAAACCACTTTTCGAACTTGTGTTAGTGTTGAAAAAACTTTTCGCACTTGTGTTGGTGCAGGAAACCACTTTTGCACTTGTATTAGTGTGGAAAAAACACTTTTCGCACTTGTGTTAGTGTTGAAAAACCACTTTTCGCACTTGTGTTAGTGTTGAAAAACCACTTTTCGCACTTGTGTTAGTGTTGAAAAACCACTTTTCGCACTTGTGTTAGTGTTGAAAAACGACTTTTCACACTTGTGTTGGTGCAGGAAACCACTTTTGCACTTGTATTAGTGTGGAAAAACCACTTTTCTCACTTGTGTTAGTGTTGAAAAACCACTTTCGCACTTGTGTTAGTGTTGAAAAACCACTTTTCGCACTTGTTTTGGTGCAGGAAACCACTTTTGCACTTGTGTTGGTGCAGGAAACCACTTTTGCACTTGTATTAGTGTGGAAAAACCACTTTTCGCACTTGTGTTAGTGTTGAAAAACCACTTTTCGCACTTGTGTTAGTGTTGAAAAACCACTTTTCGCACTTGTGTTGGTGCAGGAAACCACTTTTGCACTTGTATTAGTGTGGAAAAAACACTTTTCGCACTTGTGTTAGTGTTGAAAAACCACTTTTCGCACTTGTGTTAGTGTTGAAAAAACACTTTTCGCACTTGTGTTAGTGTTGAAAAACCACTTTTCGCACTTGTGTTGGTGCAGGAAACCACTTTTGCACTTGTATTAGTGTGGAAATACCACTTTTCGCACTTGTGTTAGTGTTGAAAAACAACTTTTCGCACTTGTGTTAGTGTTGAAAAACCACTTTTCGCACTTGTGTTGGTGCAGGAAACCACTTTTGCACTTGTATTAGTGTGGAAAAAACACTTTTTGCACTTGTGATAGTGTTGAAAAACCACTTTTCGCACTTGTGTTAGTGTTGAAAAACCACTTTTCGCACTTGTGTTGGTGCAGGAAACCACTTTTGCACTTGTATTAGTGTTGAAAAACCACTTTTCGCACATGTGTTAGTGTTGAAAAACCACTTTTTGCACTTGTGTTAGTGTTGAAAAACCACTTTTCGCACTTGTGTTGGTGCAGGAAACCACTTTTGCACTTGTATTAGTGTGGAAAAAACACTTTTCGCACTTGTGTTAGTGTTGAAAAACCACTTTTCGCACTTGTGTTAGTGTTGAAAAACCACTTTTCGCACTTGTGTTGGTGCAGTAAACCACTTTTGCACTTGTATTAGTGTGGAAAAAACACTTTTTGCACTTGTGTTAGTGTTGAAAAAGCACTTTTCGCACTTGTGTTAGTGTTGAAAAACCACTTTTCGCACTTGTGTTGGTGCAGGAAACCACTCTTGCACTTGTATTATTGTGGAAAAACCACTTTTCGCACTTGTGTTAGTGTTGAAAAACCACTTTTCGCACTTGTGTTAGTGTTGAAAAACCACTTTTCGCACTTGTTTTTGTGCAGGAAACCAGTTTTGCACTTGTGTTGGTGCAGGAAACCACTTTTGCACTTGTATTGCTGTGGAAAAACCACTTTTCGCACTTGTGTTAGTGTTGAAAAACCACTTTTCGCACTTGTGTTAGTGTGGAAAAACACTTTTCGCACTTGTGTTAGTGTTGAAAAACCACTTTTCGCACTTGTGTTAGTGTTGAAAAACCACTTTTCGCACTTGTGTTAGTGTTGAAAAACCACTTTTCGCACTTGTGTTAGTGTTGAAAAACGACTTTTCACACTTGTGTTGGTGCAGGAAACCACTTTTGCACTTGTATTAGTGTGGAAAAACCACTTTTCTCACTTGTGTTAGTGTTGAAAAACCACTTTTCGCACTTGTGTTAGTGTTGAAAAACCACTTTTCGCACTTGTTTTGGTGCAGGAAACCACTTTTGCACTTGTGTTGGTGCAGGAAACCACTTTTGCACTTGTATTAGTGTGGAAAAACCACTTTTCGCACTTGTGTTAGTGTTGAAAAACCACTTTTCGCACTTGTGTTAGTGTTGAAAAACCACTTTTCGCACTTGTGTTGGTGCAGGAAACCACTTTTGCACTTGTATTAGTGTGGAAAAAACACTTTTCGCACTTGTGTTAGTGTTGAAAAACCACTTTTCGCACTTGTGTTAGTAATGAAAAAACACTTTTCGCACTTGTGTTAGTGTTGAAAAACCACTTTTTGCACTTGTGTTGGTGCAGGAAACCACTTTTGCACTTGTATTAGTGTGGAAATACCACTTTTCGCACTTGTGTTAGTGTTGAAAAACCACTTTTCGCACTTGTGTTAGTGTTGAAAAACTACTTTTCGCACTTGTGTTGGTGCAGGAAACCACTTTTGCACTTGTATTAGTGTGGAAAAAACACTTTTTGCACTTGTGATAGTGTTGAAAAACCACTTTTCGCACTTGTGTTAGTGTTGAAAAACCACTTTTCGCACTTGTGTTGGTGCAGGAAACCACTTTTGCACTTGTATTAGTGTTGAAAAACCACTTTTCGCACATGTGTTAGTGTTGAAAAACCACTTTTTGCACTTGTGTTAGTGTTGAAAAACCACTTTTCGCACTTGTGTTGGTGCAGGAAACCACTTTTGCACTTGTATTAGTGTGGAAAAAACACTTTTCGCACTTGTGTTAGTGTTGAAAAACCACTTTTCGTACTTGTGTTAGTGTTGAAAAACCACTTTTCGCACTTGTGTTGGTGCAGTAAACCACTTTTGCACTTGTATTAGTGTGGAAAAAACACTTTTTGCACTTGTGTTAGTGTTGAAAAAGCACTTTTCGCACTTGTGTTAGTGTTGAAAAACCACTTTTCGCACTTGTGTTGGTGCAGGAAACCACTCTTGCACTTGTATTAGTGTGGAAAAACCACTTTTCGCACTTGTGTTAGTGTTGAAAAACCACTTTTTGCACTTGTGTTAGTGTTGAAAAACCACTTTTCGCACTTGTTTTGGTGCAGGAAACCACTTTTGCACTTGTGTTGGTGCAGGAAACCACTTTTGCACTTGTATTGCTGTGGAAAAACCACTTTTCGCACTTGTGTTAGTGTTGAAAAACCACTTTTTGCACTTGTGTTAGTGTTGAAAAAACTTTTCGCACTTGTGTTGGTGCAGGAAACCACTTTTGCACTTGTATTAGTGTGGAAAAAACACTTTTCGCACTTGTGTTAGTGTTGAAAAACCACTTTTCGCACTTGTGTTAGTGTTGAAAAACCACTTTTCGCACTTGTGTTAGTGTTGAAAAACCACTTTTTCGCACTTGTGTTAGTGTTGAAAAACCACTTTTCGCACTTGTGTTGGTGCAGGAAACCACTTTTGCACTTGTATTAGTGTGGAACAAACCACTTTTCTCACTTGTGTTAGTGTTGAAAAACCACTTTTCGCACTTGTGTTAGTGTTGAAAAACCACTTTTCGCACTTGTTTTGGTGCAGGAAACCACTTTTGCACTTGTGTTGGTGCAGGAAACCACTTTTGCACTTGTATTAGTGTGGAAAAACCACTTTTCGCACTTGTGTTAGTGTTGAAAAACCACTTTTCGCACTTGTGATAGTGTTGAAAAACCACTTTTCGCACATGTGTTGGTGCAGGAAACCACTTTTGCACTTGTATTAGTGTGGAAAAAACACTTTTCGCACTTGTGTTAGTGTTGAAAAACCACTTTTCGCACTTGTGTTAGTGTTGAAAAAACACTTTTCGCACTTGTGTTACTGTTGAAAAACCACTTTTTGCACTTGTGTTGGTGCAGGAAACCACTTTTGCACTTGTATTAGTGTGGAAATACCACTTTTCGCACTTGTGTTAGTGTTGAAAAACCACTTTTCGCACTTGTGTTAGTGTTGAAAAACCACTTTTCGCACTTGTGTTGGTGCAGGAAACCACTTTTGCACTTGTATTAGTGTGGAAAAAACACTTTTTGCACTTGTGATAGTGTTGAAAAACCACTCTTCGCACTTGTGTTAGTGTTGAAAAACCACTTTTCGCACTTGTGTTGGTGCAGGAAACCACTCTTGCACTTGTATTAGTGTGGAAAAACCACTTTTCGCACTTGTGTTAGTGTGGAAAAACCACTTTTCACACTTGTGTTAGTGTGGAAAAACCACTTTTCGCACTTGTGTTAGTGTTGAAAAACCACTTTTCGCACTTGCGTTAGTATTGAAAAACCACTTTTCGCACTTGTGTTGGTGCAGGAAACCACTTTTGCACTTGTATTAGTGTGGAAAAAACACTTTTCGCACTTGTGTTAGTGTTGAAAAACCACTTTTCGCACTTGTGTTAGTGTTGAAAAACCACTTTTCGCACTTGTGTTAGTGTTGAAAAACCACTTTTCGCACTTGTGTTAGTGTTGAAAAACCACTTTTCGCACTTGTGTTGGTGCAGGAAACCACTTTTGCACTTGTATTAGTGTGGAAAAAACACTTTTCGCACTTGTGTTAGTGTTGAAAACCACTTTTCGCACTTGTGTTAGTGTTGAAAAACCACTTTTCGCACTTGTGTTAGTGTTGAAAAACCACTTTTCGCACTTGTGTTAGTGTTGAAAAACCACTTTTCGCACTTGTGTTAGTGTTGAAAAACCACTTTTCGCACTTGTGTTGGTGCAGGAAACCACTTTTGCACTTGTGTTAGTGTTGAAAAACGACTTTTCACACTTGTGTTGGTGCAGGAAACCACTTTTGCACTTGTATTAGTGTGGAAAAAAACACTTTTTGCACTTGTGTTAGTGTTGAAAATCCACTTTTCGCACTTGTGTTAGTGTTGAAAAACCACTTTTCGCACTTGTGTTAGTGTTGGAAAACCACTTTTCGCACTTGTGTTAGTGTTGAAAAACCACTTTTCGCACTTGTGTTGGTGCAGGAAACCACTTTTACACTTGTATTAGTGTGGAAAAAACACTTTTCGCACTTGTGTTAGTGTTGAAAACCACTTTTCGCACTTGTGTTAGTGTTGAAAAACCACTTTTCGCACTTGTGTTGGTGCAGGAAACCACTTTTGCACTTGTATTAGTGTGGAAAAAACACTTTTTGCAATTGTGATAGTGTTGAAAAACAACTCTTCGCACTTGTGTTAGTGTTGAAAAACCACTTTTCGCACTTGTGTTAGTGTTGAAAAACCACTTTTCGCACTTGTGTTAGTGTTGAAAAACCACTTTTCGCACTTGTGTTGGTGCAGGAAACCACTTTTGCACTTGTATTAGTGTGGAAAAACCACTTTTCTCACTTGTGTTAGTGTTGAAAAACCACTTTTCGCACTTGTGTTAGTGTTGAAAAACCACTTTTCGCACTTGTTTTGGTGCAGGAAACCACTTTTGCACTTGTGTTGGTGCAGGAAACCACTTTTGCACTTGTATTAGTGTGGAAAAACCACTTTTCGCACTTGTGTTAGTGTTGAAAAACCACTTTTCGCACTTGTGATAGTGTTGAAAAACCACTTTTCGCACTTGTGTTGGTGCAGGAAACCACTTTTGCACTTGTATTAGTGTGGAAAAAACACTTTTCGCACTTGTGTTAGTGTTGAAAAACCACTTTTCGCACTTGTGTTAGTGTTGAAAAAACACTTTTCGCACTTGTGTTAGTGTTGAAAAACCACTTTTTGCACTTGTGTTGGTGCAGGAAACCACTTTTGCACTTGTATTAGTGTGGAAATACCACTTTTCGCACTTGTGTTAGTGTTGAAAAACCACTTTTCGCACTTGTGTTAGTGTTGAAAAACCACTTTTCGCACCTGTGTTGGTGCAGGAAACCACTTTTGCACTTATATTAGTGTGGAAAAAACACTTTTTGCACTTGTGTTAGTGTTGAAAAACCACTTTTCGCACTTGTGTTAGTGTTGAAAAACCACTTTTCGCACTTGTGTTGGTGCAGGAAACCACTTTTGCACTTGTATTAGTGTGGAAAAAACACTTTTTGCACTTGTGATAGTGTTGAAAAACCACTCTTCGCACTTGTGTTAGTGTTGAAAAACCACTTTTCGCACTTGTGTTGGTGCAGGAAACCACTCTTGCACTTGTATTAGTGTGGAAAAACCACTTTTCGCACTTGTGTTAGTGTGGAAAAACCACTTTTCACACTTGTGTTAGTGTGGAAAAACCACTTTTCGCACTTGTGTTAGTGTTGAAAAACCACTTTTCGCACTTGCGTTAGTATTGAAAAACCACTTTTCGCACTTGTGTTGGTGCAGGAAACCACTTTTGCACTTGTATTAGTGTGGAAAAAACACTTTTCGCACTTGTGTTAGTGTTGAAAAACCACTTTTCGCACTTGTGTTAGTGTTGAAAAACCACTTTTCACACTTGTGTTAGTGTTGAAAAACCACTTTTCGCACTTGTGTTAGTGTTGAAAAACCACTTTTCGCACTTGTGTTGGTGCAGGAAACCACTTTTGCACTTGTATTAGTGTGGAAAAAACACTTTTCGCACTTGTGTTAGTGTTGAAAACCACTTTTCGCACTTGTGTTAGTGTTGAAAAACCACTTTTCGCACTTGTGTTAGTGTTGAAAAACCACTTTTCGCACTTGTGTTAGTGTTGAAAAACCACTTTTCGCACTTGTGTTAGTGTTGAAAAACCACTTTTCGCACTTGTGTTGGTGCAGGAAACCACTTTTGCACTTGTGTTAGTGTTGAAAAACGACTTTTCACACTTGTGTTGGTGCAGGAAACCACTTTTGCACTTGTATTAGTGTGGAAAAAACACTCTTTGCACTTGTGTTAGTGTTGAAAATCCACTTTTCGCACTTGTGTTAGTGTTGAAAAACCACTTTTCGCACTTGTGTTAGTGTTGGAAAACCACTTTTCGCACTTGTGTTAGTGTTGAAAAACCACTTTTCGCACTTGTGTTGGTGCTGGAAACCACTTTTGCACTTGTATTAGTGTGGAAAAAACACTTTTCGCACTTGTGTTAGTGTTGAAAACCACTTTTCGCACTTGTGTTAGTGTTGAAAAACCACTTTTCGCACTTGTGTTGGTGCAGGAAACCACTTTTTGCACTTGTATTAGTGTGGAAAAAACACTTTTTGCAATTGTGATAGTGTTGAAAAACCACTCTTCGCACTTGTGTTAGTGTTGAAAAACCACTTTTCGCACTTGTGTTGGTGCAGGAAACCACTTTTGCACTTGTATTAGTGTGGAAAACCACTTTTCGCACTTGTGTTAGTGTGGAAAAACCACTTTTCGCACTTGTGTTAGTGTGGAAAAACCACTTTTCGCACTTGTGTTAGTGTTGAAAAACCACTTTTCGCACTTGTGTTAGTGTTGAAAAACCACTTTTCGCACTTGTGTTGGTGCAGGAAACCACTTTTGCACTTGTATTGGTGTGGAAAAACCACTTTTGCACTTGTGTTAGTGTTGAAAAAACACTTTTCGCACTTGTGTTAGTGTTGGAAAACCACTTTTCGCACTTGTTTTGGTGCAGGAAACCACTTTTGCACTTGTGTTGGTGCAGGAAACCACTTTTACACTTGTATTAGTGTGGAAAAAGCACTTTTCGCACTTGTGTTAGTGTTGAAAAACCACTTTTCGCACTTGTGTTAGTGTTGAAAAACCACTTTTCGCACTTGTGTTGGTGCAGGAAACCACTTTTGCACTTGTATTAGTGTGGAAAAAACACTTTTCGCACTTGTGTTAGTGTTGAAAAACCACTTTTCGCACTTGTGTTGGTGTTGAAAAACCACTTTTCGCACTTGTGTTGGTGCAGGAAACCACTTTTGCACTTGTATTAGTGTGGAAAAACACTTTTTGCACTTGTGATAGTGTTGAAAAACCACTTTTCGCACTTGTGTTAGTGTTGAAAAACCACTTTTCGCACTTGTGTTGGTGCAGGAAACCACTTTTGCACTTGTATTAGTGTTGAAAAAACCACTTTTCGCACTTGTGTTAGTGTTCAAAAACCACTTTTCGCACTTGTGTTAGTGTTGAAAAAACACTTTTCGCACTTGTGTTGGTGCAGGAAACCACTTTTGCACTTGTATTAGTGTGGAAAAAACAATTTTCGCACTTGTGTTAGTGTTGAAAAACCACTTTTCGCATTTGTGTTAGTGTTGCAAAACCACTTTTCGCACTTGTGTTGGTGCAGGAAACCACTTTTGCACTTGTATTAGTGTGGAAAAAACACTTTTTGCACTTGTGATAGTGTTGAAAAACCACTCTTCGCACTTGTGTTAGTGTTGAAAAACCACTTTTCGCACTTGTGTTGGTGCAGGAAACCACTTTTGCACTTGTATTAGTGTGGAAAAACCACTTTTCGCACTTGTGTTAGTGTGGAAAAACCACTTTTCGCACTTGTGTTAGTGTGGAAAAACCACTTTTCGCACTTGTGTTAGTGTTGAAAAACCACTTTTCGCACTTGTGTTAGTGTTGAAAAACCACTTTTCGCACTTGTGTCGGTGCAGGAAACCACTTTTGCACTTGTATTAGTGTGGAAAAACCACTTTTGCACTTGTATTAGTGTGGAAAAACCACTTTTCGCACTTGTTTTAGTGTTGAAAAACCACTTTTCGCACTTGTGTTAGTGTTGAAAAACCACTTTTCGCACTTGTTTTGGTGCAGGAAACCACTTTTGCACTTGTATTAGTGTGGAAAAAACCACTTTTCGCACTTGTGTTAGTGTTGAAAAACCACTTTTCGCACTTGTGTTACTGTTGAAAAACCACTTTTCGCACTTGTGTTGGTGCAGGAAACCACTTTTGCACTTGTATTAGTGTGGAAAAAACACTTTTTGCACTTGTGATAGTGTTGAAAAACCACTTTTCGCACTTGTGTTAGTGTTGAAAAACCACTTTTCGCACTTGTGTTGGTGCAGGAAACCACTTTTGCACTTGTATGAGTGTGGAAAAAACACTTTTCGCACTTGTGTTAGTGTTGAAAAACCAATTTTCGCACTTGTGTTAGTGTTGAAAAACCACTTTTCGCACTTGTGTTGGTGCAGGAAACCACTTTTGCACTTGTATTAGTGTGGAAAAAACACTTTTTGCACTTGTGATAGTGTTGAACAAACCACTTTTTGCACTTGTGTTAGTGTTGAAAAACCACTTTTCGCACTTGTGTTGGTGCAGGAAACCACTTTTGCACTTGTATTAGTGTGGAAAAAACACTTTTTGCACTTGTGTTAGTGTTGAAAAACCACTTTTCGCACTTGTGTTAGTGTTGAAAAACCACTTTTCGCACTTGTGTTGGTGCAGGAAACCACTTTTGCACTTGTATTAGTGTGGAAAAAACACTTTTTGCACTTGTGATAGTGTTGAAAAACCACTCTTCGCACTTGTGTTAGTGTTGAAAAACCTCTTTTCGCACTTGTGTTGGTGCAGGAAACCACTCTTGCACTTGTATTAGTGTGGAAAAACCACTTTTCGCACTTGTGTTAGTGTGGAAAAACCACTTTTCACACTTGTGTTAGTGTGGAAAAACCACTTTTCGCACTTGTGTTAGTGTTGAAAAACCACTTTTCGCACTTGTGTTAGTATTGAAAAACCACTTTTCGCACTTGTGTTGGTGCAGGAAACCACTTTTGCACTTGTATTAGTGTGGAAAAAACACTTTTCGCACTTGTGTTAGTGTTGAAAAGCCACTTTTCGCACTTGTGTTAGTGTTGAAAAACCACTTTTCGCACTTGTGTTAGTGTTGAAAAACCACTTTTCGCACTTGTGTTAGTGTTGAAAAACGACTTTTCACACTTGTGTTGGTGCAGGAAACCACTTTTGCACTTGTATTAGTGTGGAAAAAACACTTTTTGCACTTGTGTTAGTGTTGAAAATCCACTTTTCGCACTTGTGTTAGTGTTGAAAAACCACTTTTCGCACATGTGTTGGTGCAGGAAACCACTTTTGCACTTGTATTAGTGTGGAAAAAACACTTTTCGCACTTGTGTTAGTGTTGGAAAACCACTTTTCGCACTTGTGTTAGTGTAGAAAAACCACTTTTCGCACTTGTGTTGGTGCAGGAAACCACTTTTGCACTTGTATTAGTGTGGAAAAAACACTTTTCGCACTTGTGTTAGTGTTGAAAACCACTTTTCGCACTTGTGTTAGTGTTGAAAAACCACTTTTTGCACTTGTGTTGGTGCAGGAAACCACTTTTGCACTTGTATTAGTGTGGAAAAAACACTTTTTGCACTTGTGATAGTGTTGAAAAACCACTCTACGCACTTGTGTTAGTGTTGAAAAACCACTTTTCGCACTTGTGTTGGTGCAGGAAACCACTTTTGCACTTGTATTAGTGTGGAAAACCACTTTTCGCACTTGTGTTAGTGTGGAAAAACCACTTTTCGCACTTGTGTTAGTGTGGAAAAACCACTTTTCGCACTTGTGTTCGTGTTGAAAAACCACTTTTCGCACTTGTGTTAGTGTTGAAAAACCACTTTTCGCACTTGTGTTGGTGCAGGAAACCACTTTTGCACTTGTGTTGGTGTGGAAAAACCACTTTTCGCACTTGTGTTAGTGTTGAAAAACCACTTTTCGCACTTGTGTTAGTGTTGGAAAACCACTTTTCGCACTTGTTTTGGTGCAGGAAACCACTTTTGCACTTGTGTTGGTGCAGGAAACCACTTTTACACTTGTATTAGTGTGGAAAAACCACTTTTCGCACTTGTGTTAGTGTTGAAAAACCACTTTTCGCACTTGTGTTAGTGTTGAAAAACCACTTTTCGCACTTGTGTTGGTGCAGGAAACCACTTTTGCACTTGTATTAGTGTGGAAAAAACACTTTTCGCACTTGTGTTAGTGTTGAAAAACCACTTTTCGCACTTGTGTTGGTGTTGAAAAACCACTTTTCGCACTTGTGTTGGTGCAGGAAACCACTTTTGCACTTGTATTAGTGTGGAAAAAACACTTTTTGCACTTGTGATAGTGTTGAAAAACCACTTTTCGCACTTGTGTTAGTGTTGAAAAACCACTTTTCGCACTTGTGTTGGTGCAGGAAACCACTTTTGCACTTGTATTAGTGTTGAAAAACCACTTTTCGCACTTGTGTTAGTGTTCAAAAACCACTTTTCGCACTTGTGTTAGTGTTGAAAAACCACTTTTCGCACTTGTGTTGGTGCAGGAAACCACTTTTGCACTTGTATTAGTGTGGAAAAAACACTTTTTGCACTTGTGATAGTGTTGAAAAACCACTTTTCGCACTTGTGTTAGTGTTGAAAAACCACTTTTCGCACTTGTGTTGGTGCAGGAAACCACTTTTGCACTTGTATTAGTGTGGAAAAACCACTTTTCGCACTTGTGTTAGTGTGGAAAAACCACTTTTCGCACTTGTGTTAGTGTGGGAAAACCACTTTTCGCACTTGTGTTAGTGTTGAAAAACCACTTTTCACACTTGTGTTAGTGTTGAAAAACCACTTTTCGCACTTGTGTCGGTGCAGGAAACCACTTTTGCACTTGTATTAGTGTGGAAAAACCACTTTTGCACTTGTATTAGTGTGGAAAAACCACTTTTCGCACTTGTTTTAGTGTTGAAAAACCACTTTTCGCACTTGTGTTAGTGTTGAAAAACCACTTTTCGCACTTGTTTTGGTGCAGGAAACCACTTTTGCACTTGTATTAGTGTGGAAAAAACCACTTTTCGCACTTGTGTTAGTGTTGAAAAACCACTTTTCGCACTTGTGTTAGTGTTGAAAAACCACTTTTCGCACTTGTGTTGGTGCAGGAAACCACTTTTGCACTTGTATTAGTGTGGAAAAAACACTTTTTGCACTTGTGATAGTGTTGAAAAACCACTTTTCGCACTTGTGTTAGTGTTGAAAAACCACTTTTCGCACTTGTGTTGGTGCAGGAAACCACTTTTGCACTTGTATTAGTGTGGAAAAAACACTTTTCGCCCTTGTGTTAGTGTTGAAAAACCACTTTTCGCACTTGTGTTAGTGTTGAAAAACCACTTTTCGCACTTGTGTTGGTGCAGGAAACCACTTTTGCACTTGTATTAGTGTGGAAAAAACACTTTTTGCACTTGTGATCGTGTTGAACAAACCACTTTTCGCACTTGTGTTAGTGTTGAAAAACCACTTTTCGCACTTGTGTTAATGTTGAAAAACCACTTTTCGCACTTGTGTTGGTGCAGGAAACCACTTTTGCACTTGTATTAGTGTGGAAAAACCACTTTTCGCACTTGTGTTATTGTTGAAAAACCACTTTTCGCACTTGTGTTAGTGTTGAAAAACCACTTTTCGCACTTGTTTTGGTGCAGGAAACCACTTTTGCACTTGTATACGTGTGGAAAAAACCACTTTTCGCACTTGTGTTAGTGTTGAAAAACCACTTTTCGCACTTGTGTTAGTGTTGAAAAACCACTTTTCGCACTTGTGTTGGTGCAGGAAACCACTTTTGCACTTGTATTAGTGTGGAAAAAACATTTTTGCACTCGTGATAGTGTTGAAAATCCACTTTTCGCACTTGTGTTAGTGTTGAAAAACCACTTTTCGCACTTGTGTTGGTGCAGGAAACCACTTTTGCACTTGTATTAGTGTGGAAAAAACACTTTTCGCACTTGTGTTAGTGTTGGAAAACCACTTTTCGCACTTGTGTTAGTGTTGAAAAACCACTTTTCGCACTTGTGTTGGTGCAGGAAACCACTTTTGCACTTGTATTAGTGTGGAAAAAACACTTTTCGCACTTGTGTTAGTGTTGAAAACCACTTTTCGCACTTGTGTTAGTGTTGAAAAACCACTTTTCGCACTTGTGTTGGTGCAGGAAACCACTTTTGCACTTGTATTAGTGTGGAAAAAACACTTTTTGCACTTGTGATAGTGTTGAAAAACCACTCTTCGCACTTGTGTTCGTGTTGAAAAACCACTTTTCGCACTTGTGTTGGTGCAGGAAACCACTTTTGCACTTGTATTAGTGTGGAAAACCACTTTTCGCACTTGTGTTAGTGTGGAAAAACCACTTTTCGCACTTGTGTTAGTGTGGAAAAACCACTTTTCGCACTTGTGTTAGTGTTGAAAAACCACTTTTCGCACTTGTGTTAGTGTTGAAAAACCACTTTTCGCACTTGTGTTGGTGCAGGAAACCACTTTTGCACTTGTATTAGTGTGGAAAAAACACTTTTCGCACTTGTGTTAGTGTTGAAAAACCACTTTTCGCACTTGTGTTGGTGCAGGAAACCACTTTTGCACTTGTATTAGTGTGGAAAAAACACTTTTTGCACTTGTGTTAGTGTTGAAAAACCACTTTTCGCACTTGTGTTAGTGTTGAAAAACCACTTTTCGCACTTGTGTTGGTGCAGGAAACCACTTTTGCACTTGTATTAGTGTGGAAAAAACACTTTTTGCACTTGTGATAGTGTTGAAAAACCACTCTTCGCACTTGTGTTAGTGTTGAAAAACCTCTTTTCGCACTTGTGTTGGTGCAGGAAACCACTCTTGCACTTGTATTAGTGTGGAAAAACCACTTTTCGCACTTGTGTTAGTGTGGAAAAACCACTTTTCACACTTGTGTTAGTGTGGAAAAACCACTTTTCGCACTTGTGTTAGTGTTGAAAAACCACTTTTCGCACTTGTGTTAGTATTGAAAAACCACTTTTCGCACTTGTGTTGGTGCAGGAAACCACTTTTGCACTTGTATTAGTGTGGAAAAAACACTTTTCGCACTTGTGTTAGTGTTGAAAAGCCACTTTTCGCACTTGTGTTAGTGTTGAAAAACCACTTTTCGCACTTGTGTTAGTGTTGAAAAACCACTTTTCGCACTTGTGTTAGTGTTGAAAAACGACTTTTCACACTTGTGTTGGTGCAGGAAACCACTTTTGCACTTGTATTAGTGTGGAAAAAACACTTTTTGCACTTGTGTTAGTGTTGAAAATCCACTTTTCGCACTTGTGTTAGTGTTGAAAAACCACTTTTCGCACTTGTGTTGGTGCAGGAAACCACTTTTGCACTTGTATTAGTGTGGAAAAAACACTTTTCGCACTTGTGTTAGTGTTGGAAAACCACTTTTCGCACTTGTGTTAGTGTAGAAAAACCACTTTTCGCACTTGTGTTGGTGCAGGAAACCACTTTTGCACTTGTATTAGTGTGGAAAAAACACTTTTCGCACTTGTGTTAGTGTTGAAAACCACTTTTCGCACTTGTGTTAGTGTTGAAAAACCACTTTTTGCACTTGTGTTGGTGCAGGAAACCACTTTTGCACTTGTATTAGTGTGGAAAAAACACTTTTTGCACTTGTGATAGTGTTGAAAAACCACTCTTCGCACTTGTGTTAGTGTTGAAAAACCACTTTTCGCACTTGTGTTGGTGCAGGAAACCACTTTTGCACTTGTATTAGTGTGGAAAACCACTTTTCGCACTTGTGTTAGTGTGGAAAAACCACTTTTCGCACTTGTGTTAGTGTGGAAAAACCACTTTTCGCACTTGTGTTCGTGTTGAAAAACCACTTTTCGCACTTGTGTTAGTGTTGAAAAACCACTTTTCGCACTTGTGTTGGTGCAGGAAACCACTTTTGCACTTGTGTTGGTGTGGAAAAACCACTTTTCGCACTTGTGTTAGTGTTGAAAAACCACTTTTCGCACTTGTGTTAGTGTTGGAAAACCACTTTTCGCACTTGTTTTGGTGCAGGAAACCACTTTTGCACTTGTGTTGGTGCAGGAAACCACTTTTACACTTGTATTAGTGTGGAAAAACCACTTTTCGCACTTGTGTTAGTGTTGAAAAACCACTTTTCGCACTTGTGTTAGTGTTGAAAAACCACTTTTCGCACTTGTGTTGGTGCAGGAAACCACTTTTGCACTTGTATTAGTGTGGAAAAAACACTTTTCGCACTTGTGTTAGTGTTGAAAAACCACTTTTCGCACTTGTGTTGGTGTTGAAAAACCACTTTTCGCACTTGTGTTGGTGCAGGAAACCACTTTTGCACTTGTATTAGTGTGGAAAAAACACTTTTTGCACTTGTGATAGTGTTGAAAAACCACTTTTCGCACTTGTGTTAGTGTTGAAAAACCACTTTTCGCACTTGTGTTGGTGCAGGAAACCACTTTTGCACTTGTATTAGTGTTGAAAAACCACTTTTCGCACTTGTGTTAGTGTTCAAAAACCACTTTTCGCACTTGTGTTAGTGTTGAAAAACCACTTTTCGCACTTGTGTTGGTGCAGGAAACCACTTTTGCACTTGTATTAGTGTGGAAAAAACACTTTTTGCACTTGTGATAGTGTTGAAAAACCACTTTTCGCACTTGTGTTAGTGTTGAAAAACCACTTTTCGCACTTGTGTTGGTGCAGGAAACCACTTTTGCACTTGTATTAGTGTGGAAAAACCACTTTTTGCACTTGTGTTAGTGTGGAAAAACCACTTTTCGCACTTGTGTTAGTGTGGGAAAACCACTTTTCGCACTTGTGTTAGTGTTGAAAAACCACTTTTCACACTTGTGTTAGTGTTGAAAAACCACTTTTCGCACTTGTGTCGGTGCAGGAAACCACTTTTGCACTTGTATTAGTGTGGAAAAACCACTTTTGCACTTGTATTAGTGTGGAAAAACCACTTTTCGCACTTGTTTTAGTGTTGAAAAACCACTTTTCGCACTTGTGTTAGTGTTGAAAAACCACTTTTCGCACTTGTTTTGGTGCAGGAAACCACTTTTGCACTTGTATTAGTGTGGAAAAAACCACTTTTCGCACTTGTGTTAGTGTTGAAAAACCACTTTTCGCACTTGTGTTAGTGTTGAAAAACCACTTTTCGCACTTGTGTTGGTGCAGGAAACCACTTTTGCACTTGTATTAGTGTGGAAAAAACACTTTTTGCACTTGTGATAGTGTTGAAAAACCACTTTTCGCACTTGTGTTAGTGTTGAAAAACCACTTTTCGCACTTGTGTTGGTGCAGGAAACCACTTTTGCACTTGTATTAGTGTGGAAAAAACACTTTTCGCCCTTGTGTTAGTGTTGAAAAACCACTTTTCGCACTTGTGTTAGTGTTGAAAAACCACTTTTCGCACTTGTGTTGGTGCAGGAAACCACTTTTGCACTTGTATTAGTGTGGAAAAAACACTTTTTGCACTTGTGATCGTGTTGAACAAACCACTTTTCGCACTTGTGTTAGTGTTGAAAAACCACTTTTCGCACTTGTGTTAATGTTGAAAAACCACTTTTCGCACTTGTGTTGGTGCAGGAAACCACTTTTGCACTTGTATTAGTGTGGAAAAACCACTTTTCGCACTTGTGTTATTGTTGAAAAACCACTTTTCGCACTTGTGTTAGTGTTGAAAAACCACTTTTCGCACTTGTTTTGGTGCAGGAAACCACTTTTGCACTTGTATACGTGTGGAAAAAACCACTTTTCGCACTTGTGTTAGTGTTGAAAAACCACTTTTCGCACTTGTGTTAGTGTTGAAAAACCACTTTTCGCACTTGTGTTGGTGCAGGAAACCACTTTTGCACTTGTATTAGTGTGGAAAAAACATTTTTGCACTCGTGATAGTGTTGAAAATCCACTTTTCGCACTTGTGTTAGTGTTGAAAAACCACTTTTCGCACTTGTGTTGGTGCAGGAAACCACTTTTGCACTTGTATTAGTGTGGAAAAAACACTTTTCGCACTTGTGTTAGTGTTGGAAAACCACTTTTCGCACTTGTGTTAGTGTTGAAAAACCACTTTTCGCACTTGTGTTGGTGCAGGAAACCACTTTTGCACTTGTATTAGTGTGGAAAAAACACTTTTCGCACTTGTGTTAGTGTTGAAAACCACTTTTCGCACTTGTGTTAGTGTTGAAAAACCACTTTTCGCACTTGTGTTGGTGCAGGAAACCACTTTTGCACTTGTATTAGTGTGGAAAAAACACTTTTTGCACTTGTGATAGTGTTGAAAAACCACTCTTCGCACTTGTGTTCGTGTTGAAAAACCACTTTTCGCACTTGTGTTGGTGCAGGAAACCACTTTTGCACTTGTATTAGTGTGGAAAACCACTTTTCGCACTTGTGTTAGTGTGGAAAAACCACTTTTCGCACTTGTGTTAGTGTGGAAAAACCACTTTTCGCACTTGT
Source organism: Myxine glutinosa (assembly GCF_964187855.1). Taxonomy (NCBI): domain Eukaryota; kingdom Metazoa; phylum Chordata; class Myxini; order Myxiniformes; family Myxinidae; genus Myxine; species Myxine glutinosa. Next base: position 31,235 of record NW_027617196.1, on the reverse strand, counting down.
GTTAGTGTTGAAAAACCACTTTTCGCACTTGTGTTAGTGTTGAAAAACCACTTTTCGCACTTGTGTTGGTGCAGGAAACCACTTTTGCACTTGTATTGGTGTGGAAAAACCACTTTTCGCACTTGTGTTAGTGTTGAAAAACCACTTTTCGCACTTGTGTTAGTGTTGGAAAACCACTTTTCGCAATTATTTTGGTGCAGGAAACCACTTTTGCACTTGTGTTGGTGCAGGAAACCACTTTTGCACTTGTATTAGTGTGGAAAAACCACTTTTCGCACTTGTGTTAGTGTTGAAAAACCACTTTTCGCACTTGTGTTAGTGTTGAAAAACCACTTTTCGCACTTGTGTTGGTGCAGGAAACCACTTTTGCACTTGTATTAGTGTGGAAAAAACACTTTTCGCACTTGTGTTAGTGTTGAAAAACCACTTTTCGCACTTGTGTTGGTGTTGAAAAACCACTTTTCGCACTTGTGTTGGTGCAGGAAACCACTTTTGCACTTGTATTAGTGTGGAAAAAACACTTTTTGCACTTGTGATAGTGTTGAAAAACCACTTTTCGCACTTGTGTTAGTGTTGAAAAACCACTTTTCGCACTTGTGTTGGTGCAGGAAACCACTTTTGCACTTGTATTAGTGTTGAAAAACCACTTTTCGCACTCGTGTTAGTGTTCAAAAACCACTTTTCGCACTTGTGTTAGTGTTGAAAAACCACTTTTCCACTTGTGTTGGTGCAGGAAACCACTTTTGCACTTGTATTAGTGTGGAAAAAACACTTTTCGCACTTGTGTTAGTGTTGAAAAACCACTTTTCGCACTTGTGTTAGTGTTGCAAAACCACTTTTCGCACTTGTGTTGGTGCAGGAAACCACTTTTGCACTTGTATTAGTGTGGAAAAAACACTTTTCGCACTTGTGTTAGTGTTGAAAAACCACTCTTCGCACTTGTGTTAGTGTTGAAAAACCACTTTTCGCACTTGTGTTGGTGCAGGAAACCACTTTTGCACTTGTATTGGTGTGGAAAAACCACTTTTCGCACTTGTGTTAGTGTGGAAAAACCACTTTTCGCACTTGTGTTAGTGTGGAAAAACCACTTTTCGCACTTGTGTTAGTGTTGAAAAACCACTTTTCGCACTTGTGTTAGTGTTGAAAAACCACTTTTCGCACTTGTGTCGGTGCCGGAAACCACTTTTGCACTTGTATTAGTGTGGAAAAACCACTTTTGCACTTGTATTAGTGTGGAAAAACCACTTTTCGCACTTGTTTTAGTGTTGAAAAACCACTTTTCGCACTTTTGTTAGTGTTGAAAAACCACTTTTCGCACTTGTTTTGGTGCAGGAAACCACTTTTGCACTTGTATTAGTGTGGAAAAAACCACTTTTCGCACTTGTGTTAGTGTTGAAAAACCACTTTTCGCACTTGTGTTAGTGTTGAAAAACCACTTTTCGAACTTGTGTTGGTGCAGGAAACCACTTTTGCACTTGTATTAGTGGGGAAAAAACACTTTTTGCACTTGTGATAGTGTTGAAAAACCACTTTTCGCACTTGTGTTAGTGTTGAAAAACCACTTTTCGCACTTGTGTTGGTGCAGGAAACCACTTTTGCACTTGTATTAGTGTGGAAAAAACACTTTTCGCACTTGTGTTAGTGTTGAAAAACCACTTTTCGCACTTGTGTTAGTGTTGAAAAACCACTTTTCGCACTTGTGTTGGTGCAGGAAACCACTTTTGCACTTATATTAGTGTGGAAAAAACACTTTTTGCACTTGTGTTAGTGTTGAAAAACCACTTTTCGCACTTGTGTTAGTGTTGAAAAACCACTTTTCGCACTTGTGTTGGTGCAGGAAACCACTTTTGCACTTGTATTAGTGTGGAAAAAACACTTTTTGCACTTGTGATAGTGTTGAAAAACCACTCTTCGCACTTGTGTTAGTGTTGAAAAACCACTTTTCGCACTTGTGTTGGTGCAGGAAACCACTCTTGCACTTGTATTAGTGTGGAAAAACCACTTTTCGCACTTGTGTTAGTGTGGAAAAACCACTTTTCACACTTGTGTTAGTGTGGAAAAACCACTTTTCGCACTTGTGTTAGTGTTGAAAAACCACTTTTCGCACTTGTGTTAGTGTTGAAAAACCACTTTTCGCACTTGTGTTAGTGTTGAAAAACCACTTTTCACACTTGTGTTAGTGTTGAAAAACCACTTTTCGCACTTGTGTTGGTGCAGGAAACCACTTTTGCACTTGTATTAGTGTGGAAAAAACACTTTTCGCACTTGTGTTAGTGTTGAAAACCACTTTTCGCACTTGTGTTAGTGTTGAAAAACCACTTTTCGCACTTGTGTTAGTGTTGAAAAACCACTTTTCGCACTTGTGTTAGTGTTGAAAAACCACTTTTCGCACTTGTGTTGGTGCAGGAAACCACTTTTGCACTTGTGTTAGTGTTGAAAAACGACTTTTCACACTTGTGTTGGTGCAGGAAACCACTTTTGCACTTGTATTAGTGTGGAAAAAACACTTTTTGCACTTGTGTTAGTGTTGAAAATCCACTTTTCGCACTTGTGTTAGTGTTGAAAAACCACTTTTCGCACTTGTGTTAGTGTTGGAAAACCACTTTTCGCACTTGTGTTAGTGTTGAAAAACCACTTTTCGCACTTGTGTGGGTGCAGGAAACCACTTTTGCACTTCTATTAGTGTGGAAAAAACACTTTTCGCACTTGTGTTAGTGTTGAAAACCACTTTTCGCACTTGTGTTAGTGTTGAAAAACCACTTTTCGCACTTGTGTTGGTGCAGGCAACCACTTTTGCACTTGTATTAGTGTGGAAAAAACACTTTTTGCAATTGTGATAGTGTTGAAAAACCACTCTTCGCACTTGTGTTAGTGTTGAAAAACCACTTTTCGCACTTGTGTTGGTGCAGGAAACCACTTTTGCACTTGTATTAGTGTGGAAAACCACTTTTCGCACTTGTGTTAGTGTGGAAAAACCACTTTTCGCACTTGTGTTAGTGTGGAAAAACCACTTTTCGCACTTGTGTTAGTGTTGAAAAACCACTTTTCGCACTTGTGTTAGTGTTGAAAAACCACTTTTCGCACTTGTGTTGGTGCAGGAAACCACTTTTGCACTTGTATTGGCGTGGAAAAACCACTTTTGCACTTGTGTTAGTGTTGAAAAACCACTTTTCGCACTTGTGTTAGTGTTGGAAAACCACTTTTCGCACTTGTTTTGGTGCAGGAAACCACTTTTGCACTTGTGTTGGTGCAGGAAACCACTTTTACACTTGTATTAGTGTGGAAAAAGCACTTTTCGCACTTGTGTTAGTGTTGAAAAACCACTTTTCGCACTTGTGTTAGTGTTGAAAAACCACTTTTCGCACTTGTGTTGGTGCAGGAAACCACTTTTGCACTTGTATTAGTGTTGAAAAACCACTTTTCGCACATGTGTTAGTGTTGAAAAACCACTTTTTGCACTTGTGTTAGTGTTGAAAAACCACTTTTCGCACTTGTGTTGGTGCAGGAAACCACTTTTGCACTTGTATTAGTGTGGAAAAAACACTTTTCGCACTTGTGTTAGTGTTGAAAAACCACTTTTCGCACTTGTGTTAGTGTTGAAAAACCACTTTTCGCACTTGTGTTGGTGCAGTAAACCACTTTTGCACTTGTATTAGTGTGGAAAAAACACTTTTTGCACTTGTGTTAGTGTTGAAAAAGCACTTTTCGCACTTGTGTTAGTGTTGAAAAACCACTTTTCGCACTTGTGTTGGTGCAGGAAACCACTCTTGCACTTGTATTAGTGTGGAAAAACCACTTTTCGCACTTGTGTTAGTGTTGAAAAACCACTTTTCGCACTTGTGTTAGTGTTGAAAAACCACTTTTCGCACTTGTTTTGGTGCAGGAAACCACTTTTGCACTTGTGTTGGTGCAGGAAACCACTTTTGCACTTGTATTGCTGTGGAAAAACCACTTTTCGCACTTGTGTTAGTGTTGAAAAACCACTTTTCGCACTTGTGTTAGTGTTGAAAAAACTTTTCGCACTTGTGTTGGTGCAGGAAACCACTTTTGCACTTGTATTAGTGTGGAAAAAACACTTTTCGCACTTGTGTTAGTGTTGAAAAACCACTTTTCGCACTTGTGTTAGTGTTGAAAAACCACTTTTCGCACTTGTGTTAGTGTTGAAAAACCACTTTTCGCACTTGTGTTAGTGTTGAAAAACCACTTTTCGCACTTGTGTTGGTGCAGGAAACCACTTTTGCACTTGTATTAGTGTGGAAAAACCACTTTTCTCACTTGTGTTAGTGTTGAAAAACCACTTTTCGCACTTGTGTTAGTGTTGAAAAACCACTTTTCGCACTTGTGTTAGTGTTGAAAAACCACTTTTCGCACTTGTGTTGGTGCAGGAAACCACTTTTGCACTTGTATTAGTGTGGAAAAACCACTTTTCTCACTTGTGTTAGTGTTGAAAAACCACTTTTCGCACTTGTGTTAGTGTTGAAAAACCACTTTTCGCACTTGTGTTGGTGCAGGAAACCACTTTTGTACTTGTATTAGTGTGGAAAAACCACTTTTCGCACTTGTGTTAGTGTTGAAAAACCACTTTTCGCACTTGTGTTGGTGCAGGAAACCACTTTTGCACTTGTATTAGTGTGGAAAAAACACTTTTTGCACTTGTGTTAGTGTTGAAAAACCACTTTTCGCACTTGTGTTAGTGTTGAAAAACCACTTTTCGCACTTTTGTTGGTGCAGGAAACCACTTTTGCACTTGTATTAGTGTGGAAAAAACACTTTTTGCACTTGTGATAGTGTTGAAAAACCACTCTTCGCACTTGTGTTAGTGTTGAAAAAACACTTTTCGCACTTGTGTTGGTGCAGGAAACCACTCTTGCACTTGTATTAGTGTGGAAAACCACTTTTCGCACTTGTGTTAGTGTGGAAAAACCACTTTTCACACTTGTGTTAGTGTGGAAAAACCACTTTTCGCACTTGTGTTAGTGTTGAAAAAGCACTTTTCGCACTTGTGTTAGTGTTGAAAAACCACTTTTCGCACTTGTGTTGGTGCAGGAAACCACTCTTGCACTTGTATTAGTGTGGAAAAACCACTTTTCGCACTTGTGTTAGTGTTGAAAAACCACTTTTCGCACTTGTGTTAGTGTTGAAAAACCACTTTTCGCACTTGTTTTGGTGCAGGAAACCACTTTTGCACTTGTGTTGGTGCAGGAAACCACTTTTGCACTTGTATTACTGTGGAAAAACCACTTTTCGCACTTGTGTTAGTGTTGAAAAACCACTTTTCGCACTTGTGTTAGTGTTGAAAAAACTTTTCGCACTTGTGTTGGTGCAGGAAACCACTTTTGCACTTGTATTAGTGTGGAAAAAACACTTTTCGCACTTGTGTTAGTGTTGAAAAACCACTTTTCGCACTTGTGTTAGTGTTGAAAAACCACTTTTCGCACTTGTGTTAGTGTTGAAAAACCACTTTTCGCACTTGTGTTAGTGTTGAAAAACGACTTTTCACACTTGTGTTGGTGCAGGAAACCACTTTTGCACTTGTATTAGTGTGGAAAAACCACTTTTCTCACTTGTGTTAGTGTTGAAAAACCACTTTTCGCACTTGTGTTAGTGTTGAAAAACCACTTTTCACACTTGTGTTGGTGCAGGAAACCACTTTTGCACTTGTATTAGTGTGGAAAAAACACTTTTCGCACTTGTGTTAGTGTTGAAAAACCACTTTTCGCACTTGTGTTAGTGTTGAAAAAACACTTTTCGCACTTGTGTTGGTGCAGGAAACCACTTTTGCACTTGTATTAGTGTGGTAAAAACACTTTTTGCACTTGTGATAGTGTTGAACAAACCACTTTTCGCACTTGTGTTAGTGTTGAAAAACCACTTTTCGCACTTGTGTTGGTGCAGGAAACCACTTTTGTACTTGTATTAGTGTGGAAAAACCACTTTTCGCACTTGTGTTAGTGTTGAAAAACCACTTTTCGCACTTGTGTTGGTGCAGGAAACCACTTTTGCACTTGTATTAGTGTGGAAAAAACACTTTTTGCACTTGTGTTAGTGTTGAAAAACCACTTTTCGCACTTGTGTTAGTGTTGAAAAACCACTTTTCGCACTTTTGTTGGTGCAGGAAACCACTTTTGCACTTGTATTAGTGTGGAAAAAACACTTTTTGCACTTGTGATAGTGTTGAAAAACCACTCTTTGCACTTGTGTTAGTGTTGAAAAAACACTTTTCGCACTTGTGTTGGTGCAGGAAACCACTCTTGCACTTGTATTAGTGTGGAAAACCACTTTTCGCACTTGTGTTAGTGTGGAAAAACCACTTTTCACACTTGTGTTAGTGTGGAAAAACCACTTTTCGCACTTGTGTTAGTGTTGAAAAAGCACTTTTCGCACTTGTGTTAGTGTTGAAAAACCACTTTTCGCACTTGTGTTGGTGCAGGAAACCACTCTTGCACTTGTATTAGTGTGGAAAAACCACTTTTCGCACTTGTGTTAGTGTTGAAAAACCACTTTTCGCACTTGTGTTAGTGTTGAAAAACCACTTTTCGCACTTGTTTTGGTGCAGGAAACCACTTTTGGACTTGTGTTGGTGTGGAAAAAACACTTTTCGCACTTGTGTTAGTGTTGAAAAACCACTTTTCGCACTTGTGTTAGTGTTGAAAAACCACTTTTCGCACTTGTGTTAGTGTTGAAAAACCACTTTTCGCACTTGTGTTAGTGTTGAAAAACGACTTTTCACACTTGTGTTGGTGCAGGAAACCACTTTTGCACTTGTATTAGTGTGGAAAAACCACTTTTCTCACTTGTGTTAGTGTTGAAAAACCACTTTTCGCACTTGTGTTAGTGTTGAAAAAACACTTTTCGCACTTGTGTTAGTGTTGAAAAACCACTTTTCGCACTTGTGTTGGTGCAGGAAACCACTTTTGCACCTGTATTAGTGTGGAAATACCACTTTTCGCACTTGTGTTAGTGTTGAAAAACCACTTTTCGCACTTGTGTTAGTGTTGAAAAACCACTTTTCGCACTTGTGTTGGTGCAGGAAACCACTTTTGCACTTGTATTAGTGTGGAAAAAACACTTTTTGCACTTGTGATAGTGTTGAAAAACCACTTTTCGCACTTGTGTTAGTGTTGAAAAACCACTTTTCGCACTTGTGTTGGTGCAGGAAACCACTTTTGCACTTGTATTAGTGTTGAAAAACCACTTTTCGCACATGTGTTAGTGTTGAAAAACCACTTTTTGCACTTGTGTTAGTGTTGAAAAACCACTTTTCGCACTTGTGTTGGTGCAGGAAACCACTTTTGCACTTGTATTAGTGTGGAAAAAACACTTTTCGCACTTGTGTTAGTGTTGAAAAACCACTTTTCGCACTTGTGTTAGTGTTGAAAAACCACTTTTCGCACTTGTGTTGGTGCAGTAAACCACTTTTGCACTTGTATTAGTGTGGAAAAAACACTTTTTGCACTTGTGTTAGTGTTGAAAAAGCACTTTTCGCACTTGTGTTAGTGTTGAAAAACCACTTTTCGCACTTGTGTTGGTGCAGGAAACCACTCTTGCACTTGTATTATTGTGGAAAAACCACTTTTCGCACTTGTGTTAGTGTTGAAAAACCACTTTTCGCACTTGTGTTAGTGTTGAAAAACCACTTTTCGCACTTGTTTTTGTGCAGGAAACCAGTTTTGCACTTGTGTTGGTGCAGGAAACCACTTTTGCACTTGTATTGCTGTGGAAAAACCACTTTTCGCACTTGTGTTAGTGTTGAAAAACCACTTTTCGCACTTGTGTTAGTGTGGAAAAACACTTTTCGCACTTGTGTTAGTGTTGAAAAACCACTTTTCGCACTTGTGTTAGTGTTGAAAAACCACTTTTCGCACTTGTGTTAGTGTTGAAAAACCACTTTTCGCACTTGTGTTAGTGTTGAAAAACGACTTTTCACACTTGTGTTGGTGCAGGAAACCACTTTTGCACTTGTATTAGTGTGGAAAAACCACTTTTCTCACTTGTGTTAGTGTTGAAAAACCACTTTTCGCACTTGTGTTAGTGTTGAAAAACCACTTTTCGCACTTGTTTTGGTGCAGGAAACCACTTTTGCACTTGTGTTGGTGCAGGAAACCACTTTTGCACTTGTATTAGTGTGGAAAAACCACTTTTCGCACTTGTGTTAGTGTTGAAAAACCACTTTTCGCACTTGTGTTAGTGTTGAAAAACCACTTTTCGCACTTGTGTTGGTGCAGGAAACCACTTTTGCACTTGTATTAGTGTGGAAAAAACACTTTTCGCACTTGTGTTAGTGTTGAAAAACCACTTTTCGCACTTGTGTTAGTGATGAAAAAACACTTTTCGCACTTGTGTTAGTGTTGAAAAACCACTTTTTGCACTTGTGTTGGTGCAGGAAACCACTTTTGCACTTGTATTAGTGTGGAAATACCACTTTTCGCACTTGTGTTAGTGTTGAAAAACCACTTTTCGCACTTGTGTTAGTGTTGAAAAACCACTTTTCGCACTTGTGTTGGTGCAGGAAACCACTTTTGCACTTGTATTAGTGTGGAAAAAACACTTTTTGCACTTGTGATAGTGTTGAAAAACCACTTTTCGCACTTGTGTTAGTGTTGAAAAACCACTTTTCGCACTTGTGTTGGTGCAGGAAACCACTTTTGCACTTGTATTAGTGTTGAAAAACCACTTTTCGCACATGTGTTAGTGTTGAAAAACCACTTTTTGCACTTGTGTTAGTGTTGAAAAACCACTTTTCGCACTTGTGTTGGTGCAGGAAACCACTTTTGCACTTGTATTAGTGTGGAAAAAACACTTTTCGCACTTGTGTTAGTGTTGAAAAACCACTTTTCGCACTTGTGTTAGTGTTGAAAAACCACTTTTCGCACTTGTGTTGGTGCAGTAAACCACTTTTGCACTTGTATTAGTGTGGAAAAAACACTTTTTGCACTTGTGTTAGTGTTGAAAAAGCACTTTTCGCACTTGTGTTAGTGTTGAAAAACCACTTTTCGCACTTGTGTTGGTGCAGGAAACCACTCTTGCACTTGTATTAGTGTGGAAAAACCACTTTTCACACTTGTGTTAGTGTTGAAAAACCACTTTTCGCACTTGTGTTAGTGTTGAAAAACCACTTTTCGCACTTGTTTTGGTGCAGGAAACCACTTTTGCACTTGTGTTGGTGCAGGAAACCACTTTTGCACTTGTATTGCTGTGCAAAAACCACTTTTCGCACTTGTGTTAGTGTTGAAAAACCACTTTTCGCACTTGTGTTAGTGTTGAAAAAACTTTTCGCACTTGTGTTGGTGCAGGAAACCACTTTTGCACTTGTATTAGTGTGGAAAAAACACTTTTCGCACTTGTGTTAGTGTTGAAAAACCACTTTTCGCACTTGTGTTAGTGTTGAAAAACCACTTTTCGCACTTGTGTTAGTGTTGAAAAACCACTTTTTCGCACTTGTGTTAGTGTTGAAAAACCACTTTTCGCACTTGTGTTGGTGCAGGAAACCACTTTTGCACTTGTATTAGTGTGGAAAAACCACTTTTCTCACTTGTGTTAGTGTTGAAAAACCACTTTTCGCACTTGTGTTAGTGTTGAAAAACCACTTTTCGCACTTGTTTTGGTGCAGGAAACCACTTTTGCACTTGTGTTGGTGCAGGAAACCACTTTTGCACTTGTATTAGTGTGGAAAAACCACTTTTCGCACTTGTGTTAGTGTTGAAAAACCACTTTTCGCACTTGTGATAGTGTTGAAAAACCACTTTTCGCACTTGTGTTGGTGCAGGAAACCACTTTTGCACTTGTATTAGTGTGGAAAAAACACTTTTCGCACTTGTGTTAGTGTTGAAAAACCACTTTTCGCACTTGTGTTAGTGTTGAAAAAACACTTTTCGCACTTGTGTTAGTGTTGAAAAACCACTTTTTGCACTTGTGTTGGTGCAGGAAACCACTTTTGCACTTGTATTAGTGTGGAAATACCACTTTTCGCACTTGTGTTAGTGTTGAAAAACCACTTTTCGCACTTGTGTTAGTGTTGAAAAACCACTTTTCGCACTTGTGTTAGTGTTGAAAAACGACTTTTCACACTTGTGTTGGTGCAGCAAACCACTTTTGCACTTGTATTAGTGTGGAAAAACCACTTTTCTCACTTGTGTTAGTGTTGAAAAACCACTTTTCGCACTTGTGTTAGTGTTGAAAAACCACTTTTCGCACTTGTTTTGGTGCAGGAAACCACTTTTGCACTTGTGTTGGTGCAGGAAACCACTTTTGCACTTGTATTAGTGTGGAAAAACCACTTTTCGCACTTGTGTTAGTGTTGAAAAACCACTTTTCGCACTTGTGTTAGTGTTGAAAAACCACTTTTCGCACTTGTGTTGGTGCAGGAAACCACTTTTGCACTTGTATTAGTGTGGAAAAAACACTTTTCGCACTTGTGTTAGTGTTGAAAAACCACTTTTCGCACTTGTGTTAGTGATGAAAAAACACTTTTCGCACTTGTGTTAGTGTTGAAAAACCACTTTTTGCACTTGTGTTGGTGCAGGAAACCACTTTTGCACTTGTATTAGTGTGGAAATACCACTTTTCGCACTTGTGTTAGTGTTGAAAAACCACTTTTCGCACTTGTGTTAGTGTTGAAAAACCACTTTTCGCACTTGTGTTGGTGCAGGAAACCACTTTTGCACTTGTATTAGTGTGGAAAAAACACTTTTTGCACTTGTGATAGTGTTGAAAAACCACTTTTCGCACTTGTGTTAGTGTTGAAAAACCACTTTTCGCACTTGTGTTGGTGCAGGAAACCACTTTTGCACTTGTATTAGTGTTGAAAAACCACTTTTCGCACATGTGTTAGTGTTGAAAAACCACTTTTTGCACTTGTGTTAGTGTTGAAAAACCACTTTTCGCACTTGTGTTGGTGCAGGAAACCACTTTTGCACTTGTATTAGTGTGGAAAAAACACTTTTCGCACTTGTGTTAGTGTTGAAAAACCACTTTTCGCACTTGTGTTAGTGTTGAAAAACCACTTTTCGCACTTGTGTTGGTGCAGTAAACCACTTTTGCACTTGTATTAGTGTGGAAAAAACACTTTTTGCACTTGTGTTAGTGTTGAAAAAGCACTTTTCGCACTTGTGTTAGTGTTGAAAAACCACTTTTCGCACTTGTGTTGGTGCAGGAAACCACTCTTGCACTTGTATTAGTGTGGAAAAACCACTTTTCACACTTGTGTTAGTGTTGAAAAACCACTTTTCGCACTTGTGTTAGTGTTGAAAAACCACTTTTCGCACTTGTTTTGGTGCAGGAAACCACTTTTGCACTTGTGTTGGTGCAGGAAACCACTTTTGCACTTGTATTGCTGTGCAAAAACCACTTTTCGCACTTGTGTTAGTGTTGAAAAACCACTTTTCGCACTTGTGTTAGTGTTGAAAAAACTTTTCGCACTTGTGTTGGTGCAGGAAACCACTTTTGCACTTGTATTAGTGTGGAAAAAACACTTTTCGCACTTGTGTTAGTGTTGAAAAACCACTTTTCGCACTTGTGTTAGTGTTGAAAAACCACTTTTCGCACTTGTGTTAGTGTTGAAAAACCACTTTTTCGCACTTGTGTTAGTGTTGAAAAACCACTTTTCGCACTTGTGTTGGTGCAGGAAACCACTTTTGCACTTGTATTAGTGTGGAAAAACCACTTTTCTCACTTGTGTTAGTGTTGAAAAACCACTTTTCGCACTTGTGTTAGTGTTGAAAAACCACTTTTCGCACTTGTTTTGGTGCAGGAAACCACTTTTGCACTTGTGTTGGTGCAGGAAACCACTTTTGCACTTGTATTAGTGTGGAAAAACCACTTTTCGCACTTGTGTTAGTGTTGAAAAACCACTTTTCGCACTTGTGATAGTGTTGAAAAACCACTTTTCGCACTTGTGTTGGTGCAGGAAACCACTTTTGCACTTGTATTAGTGTGGAAAAAACACTTTTCGCACTTGTGTTAGTGTTGAAAAACCACTTTTCGCACTTGTGTTAGTGTTGAAAAAACACTTTTCGCACTTGTGTTAGTGTTGAAAAACCACTTTTTGCACTTGTGTTGGTGCAGGAAACCACTTTTGCACTTGTATTAGTGTGGAAATACCACTTTTCGCACTTGTGTTAGTGTTGAAAAACCACTTTTCGCACTTGTGTTAGTGTTGAAAAACCACTTTTCGCACTTGTGTTAGTGTTGAAAAACGACTTTTCACACTTGTGTTGGTGCAGCAAACCACTTTTGCACTTGTATTAGTGTGGAAAAACCACTTTTCTCACTTGTGTTAGTGTTGAAAAACCACTTTTCGCACTTGTGTTAGTGTTGAAAAACCACTTTTCGCACTTGTTTTGGTGCAGGAAACCACTTTTGCACTTGTGTTGGTGCAGGAAACCACTTTTGCACTTGTATTAGTGTGGAAAAACCACTTTTCGCACTTGTGTTAGTGTTGAAAAACCACTTTTCGCACTTGTGTTAGTGTTGAAAAACCACTTTTCGCACTTGTGTTGGTGCAGGAAACCACTTTTGCACTTGTATTAGTGTGGAAAAAACACTTTTCGCACTTGTGTTAGTGTTGAAAAACCACTTTTCGCACTTGTGTTAGTGATGAAAAAACACTTTTCGCACTTGTGTTAGTGTTGAAAAACCACTTTTTGCACTTGTGTTGGTGCAGGAAACCACTTTTGCACTTGTATTAGTGTGGAAATACCACTTTTCGCACTTGTGTTAGTGTTGAAAAACCACTTTTCGCACTTGTGTTAGTGTTGAAAAACCACTTTTCGCACTTGTGTTGGTGCAGGAAACCACTTTTGCACTTGTATTAGTGTGGAAAAAACACTTTTTGCACTTGTGATAGTGTTGAAAAACCACTTTTCGCACTTGTGTTAGTGTTGAAAAACCACTTTTCGCACTTGTGTTGGTGCAGGAAACCACTTTTGCACTTGTATTAGTGTTGAAAAACCACTTTTCGCACATGTGTTAGTGTTGAAAAACCACTTTTTGCACTTGTGTTAGTGTTGAAAAACCACTTTTCGCACTTGTGTTGGTGCAGGAAACCACTTTTGCACTTGTATTAGTGTGGAAAAAACACTTTTCGCACTTGTGTTAGTGTTGAAAAACCACTTTTCGCACTTGTGTTAGTGTTGAAAAACCACTTTTCGCACTTGTGTTGGTGCAGTAAACCACTTTTGCACTTGTATTAGTGTGGAAAAAACCCTTTTTGCACTTGTGTTAGTGTTGAAAAACCACTTTTCGCACTTGTGTTAGTGTTGAAAAACCACTTTTCGCACTTGTGTTGGTGCAGGAAACCACTCTTGCACTTGTATTAGTGTGGAAAAACCACTTTTCGCACTTGTGTTAGTGTTGAAAAACCACTTTTCGCACTTGTGTTAGTGTTGAAAAACCACTTTTCGCACTTGTTTTGGTGCAGGAAACCACTTTTGCACTTGTGTTGGTGCAGGAAACCACTTTTGCACTTGTATTGCTGTGGAAAAACCACTTTTCGCACTTGTGTTAGTGTTGAAAAACCACTTTTCGCACTTGTGTTAGTGTTGAAAAAACTTTTCGCACTTGTGTTGGTGCAGGAAACCACTTTTGCACTTGTATTAGTGTGGAAAAAACACTTTTCGCACTTGTGTTAGTGTTGAAAAACCACTTTTCGCACTTGTGTTAGTGTTGAAAAACCACTTTTCGCACTTGTGTTAGTGTTGAAAAACCACTTTTTCGCACTTGTGTTAGTGTTGAAAAACCACTTTTCGCACTTGTGTTGGTGCAGGAAACCACTTTTGCACTTGTATTAGTGTGGAAAAACCACTTTTCTCACTTGTGTTAGTGTTGAAAAACCACTTTTCGCACTTGTGTTAGTGTTGAAAAACCACTTTTCGCACTTGTTTTGGTGCAGGAAACCACTTTTGCACTTGTGTTGGTGCAGGAAACCACTTTTGCACTTGTATTAGTGTGGAAAAACCACTTTTCACACTTGTGTTAGTGTTGAAAAACCACTTTTCGCACTTGTGATAGTGTTGAAAAACCACTTTTCGCACTTGTGTTGGTGCAGGAAACCACTTTTGCACTTGTATTAGTGTGGAAAAAACACTTTTCGCACTTGTGTTAGTGTTGAAAAACCACTTTTCGCACTTGTGTTAGTGTTGAAAAAACACTTTTCGCACTTGTGTTAGTGTTGAAAAACCACTTTTTGCACTTGTGTTGGTGCAGGAAACCACTTTTGCACTTGTATTAGTGTGGAAATACCACTTTTCGCACTTGTGTTAGTGTTGAAAAACCACTTTTCGCACTTGTGTTAGTGTTGAAAAACCACTTTTCGCACTTGTGTTGGTGCAGGAAACCACTTTTGCACTTATATTAGTGTGGAAAAAACACTTTTTGCACTTGTGTTAGTGTTGAAAAACCACTTTTCGCACTTGTGTTAGTGTTGAAAAACCACTTTTCGCACTTGTGTTGGTGCAGGAAACCACTTTTGCACTTGTATTAGTGTGGAAAAAACACTTTTTGCACTTGTGATAGTGTTGAAAAACCACTCTTCGCACTTGTGTTAGTGTTGAAAAACCACTTTTCGCACTTGTGTTGGTGCAGGAAACCACTCTTGCACTTGTATTAGTGTGGAAAAACCACTTTTCGCACTTGTGTTAGTGTGGAAAAACCACTTTTCACACTTGTGTTAGTGTGGAAAAACCACTTTTCGCACTTGTGTTAGTGATGAAAAACCACTTTTCGCACTTGCGTTAGTATTGAAAAACCACTTTTCGCACTTGTGTTGGTGCAGGAAACCACTTTTGCACTTGTATTAGTGTGGAAAAAACACTTTTCGCACTTGTGTTAGTGTTGAAAAACCACTTTTCGCACTTGTGTTAGTGTTGAAAAACCACTTTTCGCACTTGTGTTAGTGTTGAAAAACCACTTTTCGCACTTGTGTTAGTGTTGAAAAACCACTTTTCGCACTTGTGTTGGTGCAGGAAACCACTTTTGCACTTGTATTAGTGTGGAAAAAACACTTTTCGCACTTGTGTTAGTGTTGAAAACCACTTTTCGCACTTGTGTTAGTGTTGAAAAACCACTTTTCGCACTTGTGTTAGTGTTGAAAAACCACTTTTCGCACTTGTGTTAGTGTTGAAAAACCACTTTTCGCACTTGTGTTAGTGTTGAAAAACCACTTTTCGCACTTGTGTTGGTGCAGGAAACCACTTTTGCACTTGTGTTAGTGTTGAAAAACGACTTTTCACACTTGTGTTGGTGCAGGAAACCACTTTTGCACTTGTATTAGTGTGGAAAAAACACTTTTTGCACTTGTGTTAGTGTTGAAAATCCACTTTTCGCACTTGTGTTAGTGTTGAAAAACCACTTTTCGCACTTGTGTTAGTGTTGGAAAACCACTTTTCGCACTTGTGTTAGTGTTGAAAAACCACTTTTCGCACTTGTGTTGGTGCAGGAAACCACTTTTGCACTTGTATTAGTGTGGAAAAAACACTTTTCGCACTTGTGTTAGTGTTGAAAACCACTTTTCGCACTTGTGTTAGTGTTGAAAAACCACTTTTCGCACTTGTGTTGGTGCAGGAAACCACTTTTGCACTTGTATTAGTGTGGAAAAAACACTTTTTGCAATTGTGATAGTGTTGAAAAACCACTCTTCGCACTTGTGTTAGTGTTGAAAAACCACTTTTCGCACTTGTGTTAGTGTTGAAAAACCACTTTTCGCACTTGTGTTAGTGTTGAAAAACCACTTTTCGCACTTGTGTTGGTGCAGGAAACCACTTTTGCACTTGTATTAGTGTGGAAAAACCACTTTTCTCACTTGTGTTAGTGTTGAAAAACCACTTTTCGCACTTGTGTTAGTGTTGAAAAACCACTTTTCGCACTTGTTTTGGTGCAGGAAACCACTTTTGCACTTGTGTTGGTGCAGGAAACCACTTTTGCACTTGTATTAGTGTGGAAAAACCACTTTTCGCACTTGTGTTAGTGTTGAAAAACCACTTTTCGCACTTGTGATAGTGTTGAAAAACCACTTTTCGCACTTGTGTTGGTGCAGGAAACCACTTTTGCACTTGTATTAGTGTGGAAAAAACACTTTTCGCACTTGTGTTAGTGTTGAAAAACCACTTTTCGCACTTGTGTTAGTGTTGAAAAAACACTTTTCGCACTTGTGTTAGTGTTTAAAAACCACTTTTTGCACTTGTGTTGGTGCAGGAAACCACTTTTGCACTTGTATTAGTGTGGAAATACCACTTTTCGCACTTGTGTTAGTGTTGAAAAACCACTTTTCGCACTTGTGTTAGTGTTGAAAAACCACTTTTCGCACTGGTGTTGGTGCAGGAAACCACTTTTGCACTTATATTAGTGTGGAAAAAACACTTTTTGCACTTGTGTTAGTGTTGAAAAACCACTTTTCGCACTTGTGTTAGTGTTGAAAAACCACTTTTCGCACTTGTGTTGGTGCAGGAAACCACTTTTGCACTTGTATTAGTGTGGAAAAAACACTTTTTGCACTTGTGATAGTGTTGAAAAACCACGCTTCGCACTTGTGTTAGTGTTGAAAAACCACTTTTCGCACTTGTGTTGGTGCAGGAAACCACTCTTGCACTTGTATTAGTGTGGAAAAACCACTTTTCGCACTTGTGTTAGTGTGGAAAAACCACTTTTCGCACTTGTGTTAGTGTTGAAAAACCACTTTTCGCACTTGCGTTAGTATTGAAAAACCACTTTTCGCACTTGTGTTGGTGCAGGAAACCACTTTTGCACTTGTATTAGTGTGGAAAAAACACTTTTCGCACTTGTGTTAGTGTTGAAAAACCACTTTTCGCACTTGTGTTAGTGTTGAAAAACCACTTTTCGCACTTGTGTTAGTGTTGAAAAACCACTTTTCGCACTTGTGTTAGTGTTGAAAAACCACTTTTCGCACTTGTGTTGGTGCAGGAAACCACTTTTGCACTTGTATTAGTGTGGAAAAAACACTTTTCGCACTTGTGTTAGTGTTGAAAACCACTTTTCGCACTTGTGTTAGTGTTGAAAAACCACTTTTCGCACTTGTGTTAGTGTTGAAAAACCACTTTTCGCACTTGTGTTAGTGTTGAAAAACCACTTTTCGCACTTGTGTTAGTGTTGAAAAACCACTTTTCGCACTTGTGTTGGTGCAGGAAACCACTTTTGCACTTGTGTTAGTGTTGAAAAACGACTTTTCACACTTGTGTTGGTGCAGGAAACCACTTTTGCACTTGTATTAGTGTGGAAAAAACACTCTTTGCACTTGTGTTAGTGTTGAAAATCCACTTTTCGCACTTGTATTAGTGTTGAAAAACCACTTTTCGCACTTGTGTTAGTGTTGGAAAACCACTTTTCGCACTTGTGTTAGTGTTGAAAAACCACTTTTCGCACTTGTGTTGGTGCAGGAAACCACTTTTGCACTTGTATTAGTGTGGAAAAAACACTTTTCGCACTTGTGTTAGTGTTGAAAACCACTTTTCGCACTTGTGTTAGTGTTGAAAAACCACTTTTCGCACTTGTGTTGGTGCAGGAAACCACTTTTGCACTTGTATTAGTGTGGAAAAAACACTTTTTGCAATTGTGATAGTGTTGAAAAACCACTCTTCGCACTTGTGTTAGTGTTGAAAAACCACTTTTCGCACTTGTGTTGGTGCAGGAAACCACTTTTGCACTTGTATTAGTGTGGAAAACCACTTTTCGCACTTGTGTTAGTGTGGAAAAACCACTTTTCGCACTTGTGTTAGTGTGGAAAAACCACTTTTCGCACTTGTGTTAGTGTTGAAAAACCACTTTTCGCACTTGTGTTAGTGTTGAAAAACCACTTTTCGCACTTGTGTTGGTGCAGGAAACCACTTTTGCACTTGTATTGGTGTGGAAAAACCACTTTTGCACTTGTGTTAGTGTTGAAAAAACACTTTTCGCACTTGTGTTAGTGTTGGAAAACCACTTTTCGCACTTGTTTTGGTGCAGGAAACCACTTTTGCACTTGTGTTGGTGCAGGAAACCACTTTTACACTTGTATTAGTGTGGAAAAAGCACTTTTCGCACTTGTGTTAGTGTTGAAAAACCACTTTTCGCACTTGTGTTAGTGTTGAAAAACCACTTTTCGCACTTGTGTTGGTGCAGGAAACCACTTTTGCACTTGTATTAGTGTGGAAAAAACACTTTTCGCACTTGTGTTAGTGTTGAAAAACCACTTTTCGCACTTGTGTTGGTGTTGAAAAACCACTTTTCGCACTTGTGTTGGTGCAGGAAACCACTTTTGCACTTGTATTAGTGTGGAAAAACACTTTTTGCACTTGTGATAGTGTTGAAAAACCACTTTTCGCACTTGTGTTAGTGTTGAAAAACCACTTTTCGCACTTGTGTTGGTGCAGGAAACCACTTTTGCACTTGTATTAGTGTTGAAAAAACCACTTTTCGCACTTGTGTTAGTGTTCAAAAACCACTTTTCACACTTGTGTTAGTGTTGAAAAAACACTTTTCGCACTTGTGTTGGTGCAGGAAACCACTTTTGCACTTGTATTAGTGTGGAAAAAACAATTTTCGCACTTGTGTTAGTGTTGAAAAACCACTTTTCGCACTTGTGTTAGTGTTGCAAAACCACTTTTCGCACTTGTGTTGGTGCAGGAAACCACTTTTGCACTTGTATTAGTGTGGAAAAAACACTTTTTGCACTTGTGATAGTGTTGAAAAACCACTCTTCGCACTTGTGTTAGTGTTGAAAAACCACTTTTCGCACTTGTGTTGGTGCAGGAAACCACTTTTGCACTTGTATTAGTGTGGAAAAACCACTTTTCGCACTTGTGTTAGTGTGGAAAAACCACTTTTCGCACTTGTGTTAGTGTGGAAAAACCACTTTTCGCACTTGTGTTAGTGTTGAAAAACCACTTTTCGCACTTGTGTTAGTGTTGAAAAACCACTTTTCGCACTTGTGTCGGTGCAGGAAACCACTTTTGCACTTGTATTAGTGTGGAAAAACCACTTTTGCACTTGTATTAGTGTGGAAAAACCACTTTTCGCACTTGTTTTAGTGTTGAAAAACCACTTTTCGCACTTGTGTTAGTGTTGAAAAACCACTTTTCGCACTTGTTTTGGTGCAGGAAACCACTTTTGCACTTGTATTAGTGTGGGAAAAACCACTTTTCGCACTTGTGTTAGTGTTGAAAAACCACTTTTCGCACTTGTGTTAGTGTTGAAAAACCACTTTCCGCACTTGTGTTGGTGCAGGAAACCACTTTTGCACTTGTATTAGTGTGGAAAAAACACTTTTTGCACTTGTGATAGTGTTGAAAAACCACTTTTCGCACTTGTGTTAGTGTTGAAAAACCACTTTTCGCACTTGTGTTGGTGCAGGAAACCACTTTTGCACTTGTATGAGTGTGGAAAAAACACTTTTCGCACTTGTGTTAGTGTTGAAAAACCAATTTTCGCACTTGTGTTAGTGTTGAAAAACCACTTTTCGCACTTGTGTTGGTGCAGGAAACCACTTTTGCACTTGTATTAGTGTGGAAAAAACACTTTTTGCACTTGTGATAGTGTTGAACAAACCACTTTTTGCACTTGTGTTAGTGTTGAAAAACCACTTTTCGCACTTGTGTTGGTGCAGGAAACCACTTTTGCACTTGTATTAGTGTGGAAAAAACACTTTTTGCACTTGTGTTAGTGTTGAAAAACCACTTTTCGCACTTGTGTTAGTGTTGAAAAACCACTTTTCGCACTTGTGTTGGTGCAGGAAACCACTTTTGCACTTGTATTAGTGTGGAAAAAACACTTTTTGCACTTGTGATAGTGTTGAAAAACCACTCTTCGCACTTGTGTTAGTGTTGAAAAACCTCTTTTCGCACTTGTGTTGGTGCAGGAAACCACTCTTGCACTTGTATTAGTGTGGAAAAACCACTTTTCGCACTTGTGTTAGTGTGGAAAAACCACTTTTCACACTTGTGTTAGTGTGGAAAAACCACTTTTCGCACTTGTGTTAGTGTTGAAAAACCACTTTTCGCACTTGTGTTAGTATTGAAAAACCACTTTTCGCACTTGTGTTGGTGCAGGAAACCACTTTTGCACTTGTATTAGTGTGGAAAAAACACTTTTCGCACTTGTGTTAGTGTTGAAAAGCCACTTTTCGCACTTGTGTTAGTGTTGAAAAACCACTTTTCGCACTTGTGTTAGTGTTGAAAAACCACTTTTCGCACTTGTGTTAGTGTTGAGAAACGACTTTTCACACTTGTGTTGGTGCAGGAAACCACTTTTGCACTTGTATTAGTGTGGAAAAAACACTTTTTGCACTTGTGTTAGTGTTGAAAATCCACTTTTCGCACTTGTGTTAGTGTTGAAAAACCACTTTTCGCACTTGTGTTGGTGCAGGAAACCACTTTTGCACTTGTATTAGTGTGGAAAAAACACTTTTCGCACTTGTGTTAGTGTTGGAAAACCACTTTTCGCACTTGTGTTAGTGTTGAAAAACCACTTTTCGCACTTGTGTTGGTGCAGGAAACCACTTTTGCACTTGTATTAGTGTGGAAAAAACACTTTTCGCACTTGTGTTAGTGTTGAAAACCACTTTTCGCACTTGTGTTAGTGTTGAAAAACCACTTTTCGCACTTGTGTTGGTGCAGGAAACCACTTTTGCACTTGTATTAGTGTGGAAAAAACACTTTTTGCACTTGTATTAGTGTGGAAAAAACACTTTTCGCACTTGTGTTAGTGTTGAAAACCACTTTTCGCACTTGTATTAGTGTGGAAAAACCACTTTTCGCACTTGTGTTAGTGTGGAAAAACCACTTTTCGCACTTGTGTTAGTGTTGAAAAACCACTTTTCGCACTTGCGTTAGTATTGAAAAACCACTTTTCGCACTTGTGTTGGTGCAGGAAACCACTTTTGCACTTGTATTAGTGTGGAAAAAACACTTTTCGCACTTGTGTTAGTGTTGAAAAACCACTTTTCGCACTTGTGTTAGTGTTGAAAAACCACTTTTCGCACTTGTGTTAGTGTTGAAAAACCACTTTTCGCACTTGTGTTAGTGTTGAAAAACCACTTTTCGCACTTGTGTTGGTGCAGGAAACCACTTTTGCACTTGTATTCGTGTGGAAAAAACACTTTTCGCACTTGTGTTAGTGTTGAAAACCACTTTTCGCACTTGTGTTAGTGTTGAAAAACCACTTTTCGCACTTGTGTTAGTGTTGAAAAACCACTTTTCGCACTTGTGTTAGTGTTGAAAAACCACTTTTCGCACTTGTGTTAGTGTTGAAAAACCACTTTTCGCACTTGTGTTGGTGCAGGAAACCACTTTTGCACTTGTGTTAGTGTTGAAAAACGACTTTTCACACTTGTGTTGGTGCAGGAAACCACTTTTGCACTTGTATTAGTGTGGAAAAAACACTCTTTGCACTTGTGTTAGTGTTGAAAATCCACTTTTCGCACTTGTATTAGTGTTGAAAAACCACTTTTCGCACTTGTGTTAGTGTTGGAAAACCACTTTTCGCACTTGTGTTAGTGTTGAAAAACCACTTTTCGCACTTGTGTTGGTGCAGGAAACCACTTTTGCACTTGTATTAGTGTGGAAAAAACACTTTTCGCACTTGTGTTAGTGTTGAAAACCACTTTTCGCACTTGTGTTAGTGTTGAAAAACCACTTTTCGCACTTGTGTTGGTGCAGGAAACCACTTTTGCACTTGTATTAGTGTGGAAAAAACACTTTTTGCAATTGTGATAGTGTTGAAAAACCACTCTTCGCACTTGTGTTAGTGTTGAAAAACCACTTTTCGCACTTGTGTTGGTGCAGGAAACCACTTTTGCACTTGTATTAGTGTGGAAAACCACTTTTCGCACTTGTGTTAGTGTGGAAAAACCACTTTTCGCACTTGTGTTAGTGTGGAAAAACCACTTTTCGCACTTGTGTTAGTGTTGAAAAACCACTTTTCGCACTTGTGTTAGTGTTGAAAAACCACTTTTCGCACTTGTGTTGGTGCAGGAAACCACTTTTGCACTTGTATTGGTGTGGAAAAACCACTTTTGCACTTGTGTTAGTGTTGAAAAAACACTTTTCGCACTTGTGTTAGTGTTGGAAAACCACTTTTCGCACTTGTTTTGGTGCAGGAAACCACTTTTGCACTTGTGTTGGTGCAGGAAACCACTTTTACACTTGTATTAGTGTGGAAAAAGCACTTTTCGCACTTGTGTTAGTGTTGAAAAACCACTTTTCGCACTTGTGTTAGTGTTGAAAAACCACTTTTCGCACTTGTGTTGGTGCAGGAAACCACTTTTGCACTTGTATTAGTGTGGAAAAAACACTTTTCGCACTTGTGTTAGTGTTGAAAAACCACTTTTCGCACTTGTGTTGGTGTTGAAAAACCACTTTTCGCACTTGTGTTGGTGCAGGAAACCACTTTTGCACTTGTATTAGTGTGGAAAAACACTTTTTGCACTTGTGATAGTGTTGAAAAACCACTTTTCGCACTTGTGTTAGTGTTGAAAAACCACTTTTCGCACTTGTGTTGGTGCAGGAAACCACTTTTGCACTTGTATTAGTGTTGAAAAAACCACTTTTCGCACTTGTGTTAGTGTTCAAAAACCACTTTTCACACTTGTGTTAGTGTTGAAAAAACACTTTTCGCACTTGTGTTGGTGCAGGAAACCACTTTTGCACTTGTATTAGTGTGGAAAAAACAATTTTCGCACTTGTGTTAGTGTTGAAAAACCACTTTTCGCACTTGTGTTAGTGTTGCAAAACCACTTTTCGCACTTGTGTTGGTGCAGGAAACCACTTTTGCACTTGTATTAGTGTGGAAAAAACACTTTTTGCACTTGTGATAGTGTTGAAAAACCACTCTTCGCACTTGTGTTAGTGTTGAAAAACCACTTTTCGCACTTGTGTTGGTGCAGGAAACCACTTTTGCACTTGTATTAGTGTGGAAAAACCACTTTTCGCACTTGTGTTAGTGTGGAAAAACCACTTTTCGCACTTGTGTTAGTGTGGAAAAACCACTTTTCGCACTTGTGTTAGTGTTGAAAAACCACTTTTCGCACTTGTGTTAGTGTTGAAAAACCACTTTTCGCACTTGTGTCGGTGCAGGAAACCACTTTTGCACTTGTATTAGTGTGGAAAAACCACTTTTGCACTTGTATTAGTGTGGAAAAACCACTTTTCGCACTTGTTTTAGTGTTGAAAAACCACTTTTCGCACTTGTGTTAGTGTTGAAAAACCACTTTTCGCACTTGTTTTGGTGAAGGAAACCACTTTTGCACTTGTATTAGTGTGGGAAAAACCACTTTTCGCACTTGTGTTAGTGTTGAAAAACCACTTTTCGCACTTGTGTTAGTGTTGAAAAACCACTTTCCGCACTTGTGTTGGTGCAGGAAACCACTTTTGCACTTGTATTAGTGTGGAAAAAACACTTTTTGCACTTGTGATAGTGTTGAAAAACCACTTTTCGCACTTGTGTTAGTGTTGAAAAACCACTTTTCGCACTTGTGTTGGTGCAGGAAACCACTTTTGCACTTGTATGAGTGTGGAAAAAACACTTTTCGCACTTGTGTTAGTGTTGAAAAACCAATTTTCGCACTTGTGTTAGTGTTGAAAAACCACTTTTCGCACTTGTGTTGGTGCAGGAAACCACTTTTGCACTTGTATTAGTGTGGAAAAAACACTTTTTGCACTTGTGATAGTGTTGAACAAACCACTTTTTGCACTTGTGTTAGTGTTGAAAAACCACTTTTCGCACTTGTGTTGGTGCAGGAAACCACTTTTGCACTTGTATTAGTGTGGAAAAAACACTTTTTGCACTTGTGTTAGTGGTGAAAAACCACTTTTCGCACTTGTGTTAGTGTTGAAAAACCACTTTTCGCACTTGTGTTGGTGCAGGAAACCACTTTTGCACTTGTATTAGTGTGGAAAAAACACTTTTTGCACTTGTGATAGTGTTGAAAAACCACTCTTCGCACTTGTGTTAGTGTTGAAAAACCTCTTTTCGCACTTGTGTTGGTGCAGGAAACCACTCTTGCACTTGTATTAGTGTGGAAAAACCACTTTTCGCACTTGTGTTAGTGTGGAAAAACCACTTTTCACACTTGTGTTAGTGTGGAAAAACCACTTTTCGCACTTGTGTTAGTGTTGAAAAACCACTTTTCGCACTTGTGTTAGTATTGAAAAACCACTTTTCGCACTTGTGTTGGTGCAGGAAACCACTTTTGCACTTGTATTAGTGTGGAAAAAACACTTTTCGCACTTGTGTTAGTGTTGAAAAGCCACTTTTCGCACTTGTGTTAGTGTTGAAAAACCACTTTTCGCACTTGTGTTAGTGTTGAAAAACCACTTTTCGCACTTGTGTTAGTGTTGAGAAACGACTTTTCACACTTGTGTTGGTGCAGGAAACCACTTTTGCACTTGTATTAGCGTGGAAAAAACACTTTTTGCACTTGTGTTAGTGTTGAAAATCCACTTTTCGCACTTGTGTTAGTGTTGAAAAACCACTTTTCGCACTTGTGTTGGTGCAGGAAACCACTTTTGCACTTGTATTAGTGTGGAAAAAACACTTTTCGCACTTGTGTTAGTGTTGGAAAACCACTTTTCGCACTTGTGTTAGTGTTGAAAAACCACTTTTCGCACTTGTGTTGGTGCAGGAAACCACTTTTGCACTTGTATTAGTGTGGAAAAAACACTTTTCGCACTTGTGTTAGTGTTGAAAACCACTTTTTGCACTTGTGTTAGTGTTGAAAAACCACTTTTCGCACTTGTGTTGGTGCAGGAAACCACTTTTGCACTTGTATTAGTGTGGAAAAAACACTTTTTGCACTTGTGATAGTGTTGAAAAACCACTCTTCGCACTTGTGTTAGTGTTGAAAAACCACTTTTCGCACTTGTGTTGGTGCAGGAAACCACTTTTGCACTTGTATTAGTGTGGAAAACCACTTTTCGCACTTGTGTTAGTGTGGAAAAACCACTTTTCGCACTTGTGTTAGTGTGGAAAAACCACTTTTCGCACTTGTGTTCGTGTTGAAAAACCACTTTTCGCACTTGTGTTAGTGTTGAAAAACCACTTTTCGCACTTGTGTTGGTGCAGGAAACCACTTTTGCACTTGTGTTGGTGTGGAAAAACCACTTTTCGCACTTGTGTTAGTGTTGAAAAACCACTTTTCGCACTTGTGTTAGTGTTGGAAAACCACTTTTCGCACTTGTTTTGGTGCAGGAAACCACTTTTGCACTTGTGTTGGTGCAGGAAACCACTTTTACACTTGTATTAGTGTGGAAAAACCACTTTTCGCACTTGTGTTAGTGTTGAAAAACCACTTTTCGCACTTGTGTTAGTGTTGAAAAACCACTTTTCGCACTTGTGTTGGTGCAGGAAACCACTTTTGCACTTGTATTAGTGTGGAAAAAACACTTTTCGCACTTGTGTTAGTGTTGAAAAACCACTTTTCGCACTTGTGTTGGTGTTGAAAAACCACTTTTCGCACTTGTGTTGGTGCAGGAAACCACTTTTGCACTTGTATTAGTGTGGAAAAAACACTTTTTGCACTTGTGATAGTGTTGAAAAACCACTTTTCGCACTTGTGTTAGTGTTGAAAAACCACTTTTCGCACTTGTGTTGGTGCAGGAAACCACTTTTGCACTTGTATTAGTGTTGAAAAACCACTTTTCGCACTTGTGTTAGTGTTCAAAAACCACTTTTCGCACTTGTGTTAGTGTTGAAAAACCACTTTTCGCACTTGTGTTGGTGCAGGAAACCACTTTTGCACTTCTATTAGTGTGGAAAAAACACTTTTCGCACTTGTGTTAGTGTTGAAAAACCACTTTTCGCACTTGTGTTAGTGTTGCAAAACCACTTTTCGCACTTGTGTTGGTGCAGGAAACCACTTTTGCACTTGTATTAGTGTGGAAAAAACACTTTTTGCACTTGTGATAGTGTTGAAAAACCACTTTTCGCACTTGTGTTAGTGTTGAAAAACCACTTTTCGCACTTGTGTTGGTGCAGGAAACCACTTTTGCACTTGTATTAGTGTGGAAAAACCACTTTTCGCACTTGTGTTAGTGTGGAAAAACCACTTTTCGCACTTGTGTTAGTGTGGGAAAACCACTTTTCGCACTTGTGTTAGTGTTGAAAAACCACTTTTCACACTTGTGTTAGTGTTGAAAAACCACTTTTCGCACTTGTGTCGGTGCAGGAAACCACTTTTGCACTTGTATTAGTGTGGAAAAACCACTTTTGCACTTGTATTAGTGTGGAAAAACCACTTTTCGCACTTGTTTTAGTGTTGAAAAACCACTTTTCGCACTTGTGTTAGTGTTGAAAAACCACTTTTCGCACTTGTTTTGGTGCAGGAAACCACTTTTGCACTTGTATTAGTGTGGAAAAAACCACTTTTCGCACTTGTGTTAGTGTTCAAAAACCACTTTTCGCACTTGTGTTAGTGTTGAAAAACCACTTTTCGCACTTGTGTTGGTGCAGGAAACCACTTTTGCACTTGTATTAGTGTGGAAAAAACACTTTTTGCACTTGTGATAGTGTTGAAAAACCACTTTTCGCACTTGTGTTAGTGTTGAAAAACCACTTTTCGCACTTGTGTTGGTGCAGGAAACCACTTTTGCACTTGTATTAGTGTGGAAAAAACACTTTTCGCCCTTGTGTTAGTGTTGAAAAACCACTTTTCGCACTTGTGTTAGTGTTGAAAAACCACTTTTCGCACTTGTGTTGGTGCAGGAAACCACTTTTGCACTTGTATTAGTGTGGAAAAACCACTTTTCGCACTTGTGTTATTGTTGAAAAACCACTTTTCGCACTTGTGTTAGTGTTGAAAAACCACTTTTCGCACTTGTTTTGGTGCAGGAAACCACTTTTGCACTTGTATACGTGTGGAAAAAACCACTTTTCGCACTTGTGTTAGTGTTGAAAAACCACTTTTCGCACTTGTGTTAGTGTTGAAAAACCACTTTTCGCACTTGTGTTGGTGCAGGAAACCACTTTTGCACTTGTATTAGTGTGGAAAAAACATTTTTGCACTCGTGATAGTGTTGAAAATCCACTTTTCGCACTTGTGTTAGTGTTGAAAAACCACTTTTCGCACTTGTGTTGGTGCAGGAAACCACTTTTGCACTTGTATTAGTGTGGAAAAAACACTTTTCGCACTTGTGTTAGTGTTGGAAAACCACTTTTCGCACTTGTGTTAGTGTTGAAAAACCACTTTTCGCACTTGTGTTGGTGCAGGAAACCACTTTTGCACTTGTATTAGTGTGGAAAAAACACTTTTCGCACTTGTGTTAGTGTTGAAAACCACTTTTCGCACTTGTGTTAGTGTTGAAAAACCACTTTTTGCACTTGTGTTGGTGCAGGAAACCACTTTTGCACTTGTATTAGTGTGGAAAAAACACTTTTTGCACTTGTGATAGTGTTGAAAAACCACTCTTCGCACTTGTGTTCGTGTTGAAAAACCACTTTTCGCACTTGTGTTGGTGCAGGAAACCACTTTTGCACTTGTATTAGTGTGGAAAACCACTTTTCGCACTTGTGTTAGTGTGGAAAAACCACTTTTCGCACTTGTGTTAGTGTGGAAAAACCACTTTTCGCACTTGTGTTAGTGTTGAAAAACCACTTTTCGCACTTGTGTTAGTGTTGAAAAACCACTTTTCGCACTTGTGTTGGTGCAGGAAACCACTTTTGCACTTGTATTGGTGTGGAAAAACCACTTTTCGCACTTGTGTTAGTGTTGAAAAACCACTTTTCGCACTTGTGTTAGTGTTGGAAAACCACTTTTCGCAATTGTTTTGGTGTGGAAAAAACACTTTTTGCACTTGTGATAGTGTTGAAAAACCACTCTTCGCACTTGTGTTAGTGTTGAAAAACCACTTTTCGCACTTGTGTTGGTGCAGGAAACCACTCTTGCACTTGTATTAGTGTGGAAAAACCACTTTTCGCACTTGTGTTAGTGTGGAAAAACCACTTTTCACACTTGTGTTAGTGTGGAAAAACCACTTTTCGCACTTGTGTTAGTGTTGAAAAACCACTTTTCGCACTTGTGTTAGTGTTGAAAAACCACTTTTCGCACTTGTGTTAATGTTGAAAAACCACTTTTCACACTTGTGTTAGTGTTGAAAAACCACTTTTCGCACTTGTGTTGGTGCAAGAAACCACTTTTGCACTTGTATTAGTGTGGAAAAAACACTTTTCGCACTTGTGTTAGTGTTGAAAACCACTTTTCGCACTTGTGTTAGTGTTGAAAAACCACTTTTCGCACTTGTGTTAGTGTTGAAAAACCACTTTTCGCACTTGTGTTAGTGTTGAAAAACCACTTTTCGCACTTGTGTTGGTGCAGGAAACCACTTTTGCACTTGTGTTAGTGTTGAAAAACGACTTTTCACACTTGTGTTGGTGCAGGAAACCACTTTTGCACTTGTATTAGTGTGGAAAAAACACTTTTTGCACTTGTGTTAGTGTTGAAAATCCACTTTTCGCACTTGTGTTAGTGTTGAAAAACCACTTTTCGCACTTGTGTTAGTGTTGGAAAACCACTTTTCGCACTTGTGTTAGTGTTGAAAAACCACTTTTCGCACTTGTGTGGGTGCAGGAAACCACTTTTGCACTTGTATTAGTGTGGAAAAAACACTTTTCGCACTTGTGTTAGTGTTGAAAACCACTTTTCGCACTTGTGTTAGTGTTGAAAAACCACTTTTCGCACTTGTGTTGGTGCAGGCAACCACTTTTGCACTTGTATTAGTGTGGAAAAAACACTTTTTGCAATTGTGATAGTGTTGAAAAACCACTCTTCGCACTTGTGTTAGTGTTGAAAAACCACTTTTCGCACTTGTGTTGGTGCAGGAAACCACTTTTGCACTTGTATTAGTGTGGAAAACCACTTTTCGCACTTGTGTTAGTGTGGAAAAACCACTTTTCGCACTTGTGTTAGTGTGGAAAAACCACTTTTCGCACTTGTGTTAGTGTTGAAAAACCACTTTTCGCACTTGTGTTAGTGTTGAAAAACCACTTTTCGCACTTGTGTTGGTGCAGGAAACCACTTTTGCACTTGTATTGGCGTGGAAAAACCACTTTTGCACTTGTGTTAGTGTTGAAAAACCACTTTTCGCACTTGTGTTAGTGTTGGAAAACCACTTTTCGCACTTGTTTTGGTGCAGGAAACCACTTTTGCACTTGTGTTGGTGCAGGAAACCACTTTTACACTTGTATTAGTGTGGAAAAAGCACTTTTCGCACTTGTGTTAGTGTTGAAAAACCACTTTTCGCACTTGTGTTGGTGCAGGAAACCACTTTTGCACTTGTATTAGTGTGGAAAAAACACTTTTCGCACTTGTGTTAGTGTTGAAAAACCACTTTTCGCACTTGTGTTGGTGTTGAAAAACCACTTTTCGCACTTGTATTGGTGCAGGAAACCACTTTTGCACTTGTATTAGTGTGGAAAAAACACTTTTTGCACTTGTGATAGTGTTGAAAAACCACTTTTCGCACTTGTGTTAGTGTTGAAAAACCACTTTTCGCACTTGTGTTGGTGCAGGAAACCACTTTTGCACTTGTATTAGTGTTGAAAAAACCACTTTTCGCACTTGTGTTAGTGTTCAAAAACCACTTTTCGCACTTGTGTTAGTGTTGAAAAACCACTTTTCGCACTTGTGTTGGTGCAGGAAACCACTTTTGCACTTGTATTAGTGTGGAAAAAACACTTTTCGCACTTGTGTTAGTGTTGAAAAACCACTTTTCGCACTTGTGTTAGTGTTGCAAAACCACTTTTCGCACTTGTGTTGGTGCAGGAAACCACTTTTGCACTTGTATTAGTGTGGAAAAACCACTTTTCGCACTTGTGTTAGTGTGGAAAAACCACTTTTCACACTTGTGTTAGTATGGAAAAACCACTTTTCGCACTTGTGTTAGTGTTGAAAAACCACTTTTCGCACTTGTGTTAGTGTTGAAAAACCACTTTTCGCACTTGTGTCGGTGCAGGAAACCACTTTTGCACTTGTATTAGTGTGGAAAAACCACTTTTGCACTTGTATTAGTGTGGAAAAACCACTTTTCGCACTTGTTTTAGTGTTGAAAAACCACTTTTCGCACTTGTGTTGGTGCAGGAAACCACTTTTGCACTTGTATTAGTGTGGAAAAAACACTTTTTGCACTTGTGTTAGTGTTGAAAAACCACTTTTAGCACTTGTGTTAGTGTTGAAAAACCACTTTTCGCACTTGTGTTGGTGCAGGAAACCACTTTTGCACTTGTATTAGTGTGGAAAAAACACTTTTTGCACTTGTGATAGTGTTGAAAAACCACTTTTCGCACTTGTGTTAGTGTTGAAAAACCACTTTTCGCACTTGTGTTGGTGCAGGAAACCACTTTTCGCACTTGTGTTAGTGTTGAAAAACCACTTTTCACACTTGTGTTAGTGTTGAAAAACCACTTTTTGCACTTGTGTTAGTGTTGAAAAACCACATTTCGCACTTGTGTTGGTGCAGGAAACCACTTTTGCAATTGTATTAGTGTGGAAAAAACACTTTTCGCACTTGTGTTAGTGTTGAAAAACCACTTTTCGCACTTGTGTTAGTGTTGAAAAACCACTTTTCGCACTTGTGTTAGTGTTGAAAAACCACTTTTCGCACTTGTGTTGGTGCAGGAAACCACTTTTGCAATTGTATTAGTGTGGAAAAAACACTTTTTGCACTTATGATAGTGTTGAAAAACCACTTTTCGCACTTGTGTTAGTGTTGAAAAACCATTTTTCGCACTTGTGTTGGTGCAGGAAACCACTTTTACACTTGTATTAGTGTGGAAAAACCACTTTCGCACTTGTGTTAGTGTTGAAAAACCACTTTTCGCACTTGTGTTAGTGTTGAAAAACCACTTTTTGCACTTGTGTTGGTGCAGGAAACCACTTTTGCACTTGTATTAGTGTGGAAAAAACACTTTTTGCACTTCTGATAGTGTTGAAAAACCACTTTTCGCACTTGTGTTAATGTTGAAAGACCACTTTTTTGCACTTGTGTTGGTGCAGGCATTTGTGCTGCAAGTGCTGGTGCATTTGTGCTGCAAGTCCTAGCTGTAGTGGGGCTATAACTGTCCTTGGACGAACTGCCTGAATGATTGAGTGGCCTATACTTGCTTCTTTCCTCCGAGTGTCCTTTCCGACAAGAAGATTCTGAAGCATGTAACGCAAGCTCCAGGGAACATACTCAAGAGTGGACTCCAGTTTCAGGTCTGTGGCTTTGGGATACTCACTCCTGATAGGCATTATAGCAGTCTTGATATCGCTTTTGATTAAC
>NW_027617195.1:30000-137953 GCF_964187855.1 Myxine glutinosa | reverse complement strand
AATGATGAAAGGAACAACGTATGAAATGGTGATGACAATGATGAAAGGAACATTGTATGAAATGGTGATGACAATGATGAAAGGAACATTGTATGAAATGGTGATGACAATGATGAAAAGGAACATTGAATGAAATGGTGATGACAATGATGAAAGGAACATCGTATGAAATGGTGAAGACAATGATGAAAGGAACATTGAATGAAATGGTGATGACAATGATGAAAGGAACATTGTTTGAAATTGTGATGACAATGATGAAAGGAACATTGAATGAAATGGTGATGACAATGATGAAAGGAACATTGTATGAAATGGTGATGACAATGATGAAAGGAACATTGTATGAAATGGTGATGACAATGATGAAAGGAACATTGTATGAAATGGTGATGACAATGATGAAAGGAACATTGTATGAAATGGTGATGACAATGATGAAAGGAACATTGTAATGAAATGGTGATGACAATGATGAAAGGAACATTGTATGAAATGGTGATGACAATGATGAAAGGAACATTGTATGAAATGGTGATGACAATGATGAAAGGAACATTGTATGAAATGGTGAAGACAATGATGAAAGGAACATTGTATGAAATGGTGATGACAATGATGAAAGGAACATTGTATGAAATGGTGATGACAATGATGAAAGGAACATCGTATGAAATGGTGATGACAATGATGAAAGGAACATTGTATGAAATGGTGATGACAATGATGAAAGGAACATTGAATGAAATGGTGATGACAATGATGAAAGGAACATTGAATGAAATGGTGATGACAATGATGAAAGGAACATTGTATGAAATGGTGATGACAATGATGAAAGGAACATTGTATGAAATGGTGATGACAATGATGAAAGGAACATTGTATGAAATGGTGATGACAATGATGAAAGGAACATTGTATGAAATGGTGATGACAATGATGAAAGGAACATTGTATGAAATGGTGATGACAATGATGAAAGGAACATTGATGAAATGGTGATGACAATGATGAAAGGAACATTGTATGAAATGGTGATGACAATGATGAAAGGAACATTGAATGACATGGTGATGACGATGATGAAAGGAACATTGTATGAAATGGTGATGACAATGAGGAAAGGAACATTGTATGAAATGGTGATGACAATGATGAAAGGAACATTGTATGAAATGGTGATGACAATGATGAAAGGAACATTCTATGAAATGGTGATGACAATGATGAAAGGAACATTGTATGAAATGGTGATGACAATGATGAAAGGAACATCTGTATGAAATGGTGATGACAATGATGAAAGGAACATTGTATGAAATGGTGATGACAATGATGAAAGGAACATTGTATGAAATGGTGATGACAATGATGAAAGGAACATTGTATGAAATGGTGATGACAATGATGAAAGGAACATTGTATGAAATGGTGATGACAATGATGAAAGGAACATTGTATGAAATGGTGATGACAATGATGAAAGGAACATTGTATGAAATGGTGATGACAATGATGAAAGGAACATTGTATGAAATGGTGATGACAATGATGAAAGGAACATTGTATGAAATGGTGATGACAATGATGAAAGGAACATTGTATGAATGGTGATGACAATGATGAAAGGAACATTGTATGAAATGGTGATGACAATGATGAAAGGAACATTGTATGAAATGGTGATGACAATGATGAAAGGAACATCGTATGAAATGGTGATGACAATGATGAAAGGAACATTGAATGAAATGGTGATGACAATGATGAAAGGAACATTGTATGAAATTGTGATGACAATGATGAAAGGAACATTGAATGAAATGGTGATGACAATGATGAAAGGAACATTGTATGAAATGGTGATGACAATGAGGAAAGGAACATTGTATGAAATGGTGATGACAATGATGAAAGGAACATTGTATGAAATGGTGATGACAATGATGAAAGGAACATTCGATGAAATGGTGATGACAATGAGGAAAGGAACATTGTATGAAATGGTGATGACAATGAGGAAAGGAACATTGCATGAAATGGTGATGACAATGATGAAAGGAACATTGTATGAAATGGTGATGACAATGAGGAAAGGAACATTGCATGAAATGGTGATGACAATGATGAAAGGAACATTTTATGAAATGGTGATGACAATGAGGAAAGGAACATTGTATGAAATGGTGATGACAATGATGAAAGGAACATTGTATGAAATGGTGATGACAATGATGAAAGGAACATTGTATGAAATGGTGATGACAATGATGAAAGGAACATCGTATGAAATGGTGATGACAATGATGAAAGGAACATGTATGAAATGGTGATGACAATGATGAAAGGAACATTGTATGAAATGGTGATGACAATGATGAAAGGAACATCGTATGAAATGGTGATGACATTGATGAAAGGAACATTGTATGAAATGGTGATGACAATGATGAAAGGAACATTGCATGAAATGGTGATGACAATGATGAAAGGAACATTGAATGAAATGGTGATGACAATGATGAAAGGAACATTGTATGAAATGGTGATGACAATGATGAAAGGAACATTGTATGAAATGGTGATGACAATGATGACAATGATGAAAGGAACATTGTATGAAATGGTGATGACAATGATGAAAGGAACAACGTATGAAATGGTGATGACAATGATGAAAGGAACATTGTATGAAATGGTGATGACAATGATGAAAGGAACATTGTATGAAATGGTGATGACAATGATGAAAGGAACATCGTATGAAATGGTGATGACAATGATGAAAGGAACATTGTATGAAATGGTGATGACAATGATGAAAGGAACATCGTATGAAATGGTGATGACAATGAGGAAAGGAGCATTGCATGAAATGGTGATGACAATGATGAAAGGAACATTGTATGAAATGGTGATGACAATGATGAAAGGAACATTGTATGAAATGGTGATGACAATGAGGAAAGGAACATTGCATGAAATGGTGATGACAATGATGAAAGGAACATTGTATGAAATGGTGATGACATTGATGAAAGGAACGTTGTATGAAATGGTGATGACAATGATGAAAGGAACATTGTATGAAATGGTGATGACAATGATGAAAGGAACATTGTAAGAAATGGTGATGACAATGATGAAAGGAACATCGTATGAAATGGTGATGACATTGATGAAAGGAACATTGAATGAAATGGTGATGACAATGATGAAAGGAACATTGTATGAAATGGTGATGACAATGATGAAAGGAACATCGTATGAAATGGTGATGACAATGATGAAAGGAACATTGTATGAAATGGTGAAGACAATGATGAAAGGAACATCGTATGAAATGGTGATGACAATGATGAAAGGAACATTGTATGAAATGCTGATGACAATGATGAAAGGAACGTTGTATGAAATGGTGATGACAATGATGAAAGGAACATTGTAAGAAATGGTGATGACAATGATGAAAGGAACATTGTATTAAATGGTGATGACAATGATGAAAGGAACATCGTATGAAATGGTGATGACAATGATGAAAGGAACATTGTATGAAATGGTGATGACAATGATGAAAGGAACATTGTATGAAATGGTGATGACAATGATGAAAGGAACATTGTATGAAATGCTGATGACAATGATGAAAGGAACATTGTATGAAATGGTGATGACAATGATGAAAGGAACATCGTATGAAATGGTGAAGACAATGATGAAAGGAACATTGAATGAAATGGTGATGACAATGATGAAAGGAACATTGTATGAAATTGTGATGACAATGATGAAAGGAACATTGAATGAAATGGTGATGACAATGATGAAAGGAACATTGTATGAAATGGTGATGACAATGATGAAAGGAACATTGTATGAAATGGTGATGACAATGATGAAAGGAACATTGAATGAAATGGTGATGACAATGATGAAAGGAACATTGTATGAAATTGTGATGACAATGATGAAAGGAACATTGAATGAAATGGTGATGACAATGATGAAAGGAACATTCTATGAAATGGTGATGACAATGAGGAAAGGAACATTGTATGAAATGGTGATGACAATGAGGAAAGGAACATTGCATGCAATGGTGATGACAATGATGAAAGGAACATTGTATGAAATGGTGATGACAATGATGAAAGGAACATTGTATGAAATGGTGATGACAATGATGAAAGGAACATTGTATGAAATGGTGATGACAATGATGACAATGATGAAAGGAACATTGTATGAAATGGTGATGACAATGATGAAAGGAACATCATATGAAATGGTGATGACAATGATGACAATGATGAAAGGAACATCGTATGAAATGGTGATGACAATGATGACAATGATGAAAGGAACATCGTATGAAATGGTGATGACAATGATGACAATGATGAAAGGAACATTGTATGAAATGGTGATGACAATGATGAAAGAAACATTGTATGAAATGGTGATGACAATGAGGAAAGGAACATTGTATGAAATGGTGATGACAATGAGGAAAGGAACATTGCATGAAATGGTGATGACAATGATGAAAGGAACATTGTATGAAATGGTGATGACAATGAGGAAAGGAATATTGCATGAAATGGTGATGACAATGATGAAAGGAACATTGTATGAAATGGTGATGACAATGATGAAAGGAACATTGTATGAAATGGTGATGACAATGATGAAAGGAACATTGTATGAAATGGTGATGACAATGATGAAAGGAACATTGTATGAAATGGTGATGACAATGATGAAAGGAACATTGTATGAAATGGTGATGACAATGATGAAAGGAACATTGTATGAAATGGTGATGACAATGATGAAAGGAACATTGTATGAAATGGTGATGACAATGATGAAAGGAACATTGTATGAAATGGTGATGACAATGATGAAAGGAACATCGTATGAAATGGTGATGACAATGATGAAAGGAACATGTATGAAATGGTGATGACAATGATGAAAGGAACATCGTATGAAATGGTGATGACATTGATGAAAGGAACATTGTATGAAATGGTGATGACAATGATGAAAGGAACATTGCATGAAATGGTGATGACAATGATGAAAGGAACATTGAATGAAATGGTGATGACAATGATGAAAGGAACATTGTATGAAATGGTGATGACAATGATGAAAGGAACATTGTATGAAATGGTGATGACAATGATGAAAGGAACAACGTATGAAATGGTGATGACAATGATGAAAGGAACATTGTATGAAATGGTGATGACAATGATGAAAGGAACATTGTATGAAATGGTGATGACAATGATGAAAGGAACATTGTATGAAATGGTGATGACAATGATGAAAGGAACATTGTATGAAATGGTGATGACAATGATGAAAGGAACATTGTATGAAATGGTGATGACAATGATGAAAGGAACATTGTATGAAATGGTGATGACAATGATGAAAGGAACATTGTATGAAATGGTGATGACAATGATGAAAGGAACATTGTATGAAATGGTGATGACAATGATGAAAGGAACATCGTATGAAATGGTGATGACAATGATGAAAGGAACATGTATGAAATGGTGATGACAATGATGGAAGGAACATTGTATGAAATGGTGATGACAATGATGAAAGGAACATTGTATGAAATGGTGATGACAATGATGAAAGGAACATCGTATGAAATGGTGATGACAATGATGAAAGGAACATTGTATGAAATGGTGATGACAATGATGAAAGGAACATTGTATGAAATGGTGATGACAATGATGAAAGGAACATTGTATGAAATGGTGATGACAATGATGAAAGGAACATTGTATGAAATGGTGATGACAATGATGAAAGGAACATTGTATGAAATGGTGATGACAATGATGAAAGGAACATCGTATGAAATGGTGATGACAATGATGAAAGGAACATGTATGAAATGGTGATGACAATGATGAAAGGAACATCGTATGAAATGGTGATGACATTGATGAAAGGAACATTGTATGAAATGGTGATGACAATGATGAAAGGAACATTGCATGAAATGGTGATGACAATGATGAAAGGAACATTGAATGAAATGGTGATGACAATGATGAAAGGAACATTGTATGAAATGGTGATGACAATGATGAAAGGAACATTGTATGAAATGGTGATGACAATGATGAAAGGAACAACGTATGAAATGGTGATGACAATGATGAAAGGAACATTGTATGAAATGGTGATGACAATGATGAAAGGAACATTGTATGAAATGGTGATGACAATGATGAAAGGAACATTGTATGAAATGGTGATGACAATGATGAAAGGAACATTGTATGAAATGGTGATGACAATGATGAAAGGAACATTGTATGAAATGGTGATGACAATGATGAAAGGAACATTGTATGAAATGGTGATGACAATGATGAAAGGAACATTGTATGAAATGGTGATGACAATGATGAAAGGAACATTGTATGAAATGGTGATGACAATGATGAAAGGAACATCGTATGAAATGGTGATGACAATGATGAAAGGAACATGTATGAAATGGTGATGACAATGATGAAAGGAACATTGTATGAAATGGTGATGACAATGATGAAAGGAACATCGTATGAAATGGTGATGACATTGATGAAAGGAACATTGTATGAAATGGTGATGACAATGATGAAAGGAACATTGCATGAAATGGTGATGACAATGATGAAAGGAACATTGAATGAAATGGTGATGACAATGATGAAAGGAACATTGTATGAAATGGTGATGACAATGATGAAAGGAACATTGTATGAAATGGTGATGACAATGATGACAATGATGAAAGGAACATTGTATGAAATGGTGATGACAATGATGAAAGGAACAACGTATGAAATGGTGATGACAATGATGAAAGGAACATTGTATGAAATGGTGATGACAATGATGAAAGGAACATTGTATGAAATGGTGATGACAATGATGAAAGGAACATTGAATGAAATGGTGATGACAATGATGAAAGGAACATCGTATGAAATGGTGAAGACAATGATGAAAGGAACATTGAATGAAATGGTGATGACAATGATGAAAGGAACATTGTTTGAAATTGTGATGACAATGATGAAAGGAACATTGAATGAAATGGTGATGACAATGATGAAAGGAACATTGTATGAAATGGTGATGACAATGATGAAAGGAACATTGTATGAAATGGTGATGACAATGATGAAAGGAACATTGAATGAAATGGTGATGACAATGATGAAAGGAACATTGTATGAAATGGTGATGACAATGATGAAAGGAACATTGTATGAAATGGTGATGACAATGATGAAAGGAACATTGTATGAAATGGTGATGACAATGATGAAAGGAACATTGTATGAAATGGTGATGACAATGATGAAAGGAACATTGTATGAAATGGTGATGACAATGATGAAAGGAACATTGTATGAAATGGTGATGACAATGATGAAAGGAACATTGTATGAAATGGTGATGACAATGATGAAAGGAACATCGTATGAAATGGTGATGACAATGATGAAAGGAACATTGTATGAAATGGTGATGACAATGATGAAAGGAACATTGTATGAAATGGTGATGACAATGATGAAAGGAACATTGTATGAAATGGTGATGACATTGATGAAAGGAACATTGAATGAAATGGTGATGACAATGATGAAAGGAACATTGTATGAAATGGTGATGACAATGATGAAAGGAACATCGTATGAAATGGTGATGACAATGATGAAAGGAACATTGAATGAAATGGTGATGACAATGATGAAAGGAACATTGTATGAAATGGTGCTGACAATGAGGAAAGGAACATTGTATGAAATGGTGATGACAATGATGAAAGGAACATTGAATGAAATGGTGATGACAATGATGAAAGGAACATTGCATGAAATGGTGATGACAATGATGAAAGGAACATTGTATGAAATGGTGATGACAATGATGAAAGGAACATTGTATGAAATGGTGATGACAATGATGACAATGATGAAAGGAACATTGTATGAAATGGTGATGACAATGATGAAAGGAACATCATATGAAATGGTGATGACAATGATGACAATGATGAAAGGAACATCGTATGAAATGGTGATGACAATGATGACAATGATGAAAGGAACATCGTATGAAATGGTGATGACAATGATGACAATGATGAAAGGAACATTGTATGAAATGGTGATGACAATGATGAAAGGAACATCGTATGAAATGGTGATGACAATGATGAAAGGAACATTGTATGAAATGGTGATGACAATGATGAAAGGAACATCGTATGAAATGGTGATGACAATGAGGAAAGGAACATTGCATGAAATGGTGATGACAATGATGAAAGGAACATTGTATGAAATGGTGATGACAATGATGAAAGAAACATTGTATGAAATGGTGATGACAATGAGGAAAGGAACATTGTATGAAATGGTGATGACAATGAGGAAAGGAACATTGCATGAAATGGTGATGACAATGATGAAAGGAACATTGTATGAAATGGTGATGACAATGAGGAAAGGAATATTGCATGAAATGGTGATGACAATGATGAAAGGAACATTGTATGAAATGGTGATGACAATGATGAAAGGAACATTGTATGAAATGGTGATGACAATGATGAAAGGAACATTGTATGAAATGGTGATGACAATGATGAAAGGAACATTGTATGAAATGGTGATGACAATGATGAAAGGAACATTGTATGAAATGGTGATGACAATGATGAAAGGAACATTGTATGAAATGGTGATGACAATGAGGAAAGGAACATTGTATGAAATGGTGATGACAATGATGAAAGGAACATTGAATGAAATGGTGATGACAATGATGAAAGGAACATTGCATGAAATGGTGATGACAATGATGAAAGGAACATTGTATGAAATGGTGATGACAATGATGAAAGGAACATTGTATGAAATGGTGATGACAATGATGACAATGATGAAAGGAACATTGTATGAAATGGTGATGACAATGATGAAAGGAACATCATATGAAATGGTGATGACAATGATGACAATGATGAAAGGAACATCGTATGAAATGGTGATGACAATGATGACAATGATGAAAGGAACATCGTATGAAATGGTGATGACAATGATGACAATGATGAAAGGAACATTGTATGAAATGGTGATGACAATGATGAAAGAAACATTGTATGAAATGGTGATGACAATGAGGAAAGGAACATTGTATGAAATGGTGATGACAATGAGGAAAGGAACATTGCATGAAATGGTGATGACAATGATGAAAGGAACATTGTATGAAATGGTGATGACAATGAGGAAAGGAATATTGCATGAAATGGTGATGACAATGATGAAAGGAACATTGTATGAAATGGTGATGACAATGATGAAAGGAACATTGTATGAAATGGTGATGACAATGATGAAAGGAACATTGTATGAAATGGTGATGACAATGATGAAAGGAACATTGTATGAAATGGTGATGACAATGATGAAAGGAACATTGTATGAAATGGTGATGACAATGATGAAAGGAACATTGTATGAAATGGTGATGACAATGATGAAAGGAACATTGTATGAAATGGTGATGACAATGATGAAAGGAACATTGTATGAAATGGTGATGACAATGATGAAAGGAACATCGTATGAAATGGTGATGACAATGATGAAAGGAACATGTATGAAATGGTGATGACAATGATGAAAGGAACATTGTATGAAATGGTGATGACAATGATGAAAGGCACATCGTATGAAATGGTGATGACATTGATGAAAGGAACATTGTATGAAATGGTGATGACAATGATGAAAGGAACATTGCATGAAATGGTGATGACAATGATGAAAGGAACATTGAATGAAATGGTGATGACAATGATGAAAGGAACATTGTATGAAATGGTGATGACAATGATGAAAGGAACATTGTATGAAATGGTGATGACAATGATGAAAGGAACATTGTATGAAATGGTGATGACAATGATGAAAGGAACAACGTATGAAATGGTGATGACAATGATGAAAGGAACATTGTATGAAATGGTGATGACAATGATGAAAGGAACATTGTATGAAATGGTGATGACAATGATGAAAGGAACATTGTATGAAATGGTGATGACAATGATGAAAGGAACATTGTATGAAATGGTGATGACAATGATGAAAGGAACATTGTATGAAATGGTGATGACAATGATGAAAGGAACATTGTATGAAATGGTGATGACAATGATGAAAGGAACATTGTATGAAATGGTGATGACAATGATGAAAGGAACATTGTATGAAATGGTGATGACAATGATGAAAGGAACATTGTATGAAATGGTGATGACAATGATGAAAGGAACATCGTATGAAATGGTGATGACAATGATGAAAGGAACATGTATGAAATGGTGATGACAATGATGAAAGGAACATTGTATGAAATGGTGATGACAATGATGAAAGGAACATCGTATGAAATGGTGATGACATTGATGAAAGGAACATTGTATGAAATGGTGATGACAATGATGAAAGGAACATTGCATGAAATGGTGATGACAATGATGAAAGGAACATTGTATGAAATGGTGATGACAATGAT
Source organism: Myxine glutinosa (assembly GCF_964187855.1). Taxonomy (NCBI): domain Eukaryota; kingdom Metazoa; phylum Chordata; class Myxini; order Myxiniformes; family Myxinidae; genus Myxine; species Myxine glutinosa. Next base: position 127,315 of record NW_027617195.1, on the reverse strand, counting down.
GAAAGGAACATTGTATGAAATGGTGATGACAATGATGACAATGATGAAAGGAACATTGTATGAAATGGTGATGACAATGATGAAAGGAACAATGTATGAAATGGTGATGACAATGATGAAAGGAACATTGTATGAAATGGTGATGACAATGATGAAAGGAACATTGTATGAAATGGTGATGACAATGATGAAAGGAACATCGTATGAAATGGTGATGACAATGATGAAAGGAACATTGTATGAAATGGTGATGACAATGATGAAAGGAACATCGTATGAAATGGTGATGACAATGAGGAAAGGAACATTGCATGAAATGGTGATGACAATGATGAAAGGAACATTGTATGAAATGGTGATGACAATGATGAAAGGAACATTGTATGAAATGGTGATGACAATGAGGAAAGGAACATTGCATGAAATGGTGATGACAATGATGAAAGGAACATTGTATGAAATGGTGATGACAATGATGAAAGGAACGTTGTATGAAATGGTGATGACAATGATGAAAGGAACATTGTATGAAATGGTGATGACAATGATGAAAGGAACATTGTAAGAAATGGTGATGACAATGATGAAAGGAACATCGTATGAAATGGTGATGACAATGATGAAAGGAACATTGTATGAAATGGTGAAGACAATGATGAAAGGAACATCGTATGAAATGGTGATGACAATGATGAAAGGAACATTGTATGAAATGCTGATGACAATGATGAAAGGAACGTTGTATGAAATGGTGATGACAATGATGAAAGGAACATTGTAAGAAATGGTGATGACAATGATGAAAGGAACATTGTATTAAATGGTGATGACAATGATGAAAGGAACATCGTATGAAATGGTGATGACAATGATGAAAGGAACATTGTATGAAATGGTGATGACAATGATGAAAGGAACATTGTATGAAATGGTGATGACAATGATGAAAGGAACATTGTATGAAATGCTGATGACAATGATGAAAGGAACATTGTATGAAATGGTGATGACAATGATGAAAGGAACATCGTATGAAATGGTGAAGACAATGATGAAAGGAACATTGAATGAAATGGTGATGACAATGATGAAAGGAACATTGTTTGAAATTGTGATGACAATGATGAAAGGAACATTGAATGAAATGGTGATGACAATGATGAAAGGAACATTGTATGAAATGGTGATGACAATGATGAAAGGAACATTGTATGAAATGGTGATGACAATGATGAAAGGAACATTGAATGAAATGGTGATGACAATGATGAAAGGAACATTGTATGAAATTGTGATGACAATGATGAAAGGAACATTGAATGAAATGGTGATGACAATGATGAAAGGAACATTGTATGAAATGGTGATGACAATGATGAAAGGAACATTGTATGAAATGGTGATGACAATGAGGAAAGGAACATTGTATGAAATGGTGATGACAATGATGAAAGGAACATTCTATGAAATGGTGATGACAATGAGGAAAGGAACATTGTATGAAATGGTGATGACAATGAGGAAAGGAACATTGCATGAAATGGTGATGACAATGATGAAAGGAACATTGTATGAAATTGTGATGACAATGATGAAAGGAACATTGAATGAAATGGTGATGACAATGATGAAAGGAACATTGTATGAAATGGTGATGACAATGATGAAAGGAACATTGTATGAAATGGTGATGACAATGAGGAAAGGAACATTGTATGAAATGGTGATGACAATGATGAAAGGAACATTCTATGAAATGGTGATGACAATGAGGAAAGGAACATTGTATGAAATGGTGATGACAATGAGGAAAGGAACATTGTATGAAATGGTGATGACAATGATGAAAGGAACATTGTATGAAATTGTGATGACAATGATGAAAGGAACATTGAATGAAATGGTGATGACAATGATGAAAGGAACATTGTATGAAATGGTGATGACAATGATGAAAGGAACATTGTATGAAATGGTGATGACAATGAGGAAAGGAACATTGTATGAAATGGTGATGACAATGATGAAAGGAACATTCTATGAAATGGTGATGACAATGAGGAAAGGAACATTGTATGAAATGGTGATGACAATGAGGAAAGGAACATTGCATGAAATGGTGATGACAATGATGAAAGGAACATTGTATGAAATGGTGATGACAATGAGGAAAGGAACATTGTATGAAATGGTGATGACAATGATGAAAGGAACATTGTATGAAATGGTGATGACAATGAGGAAAGGAACATTGTATGAAATGGTGATGACAATGATGAAAGGAACATTGTATGAAATGGTGATGACAATGATGAAAGGAACATCGTATGAAATGGTGATGACAATGATGAAAGGAACATTGTATGAAATGGTGATGACAATGAGGAAAGGAACATTGTATGAAATGGTGATGACAATGATGAAAGGAACATTGTATGAAATGGTGATGACAATGATGAAAGGAACATTGTATGAAATGGTGATGACAATGATGAAAGGAACATTGTATGAAATGGTGATGACAATGATGAAAGGAACATCGTATGAAATGGTGATGACAATGATGAAAGGAACATTGTATGAAATGGTGATGACAATGATGAAATGGTGATGACAATGAGGAAAGGAACATTGCATGAAATGGTGATGACAATGATGAAAGGAACATTGTATGAAATGGTGATGACAATGATGAAAGGAACATTGTATGAAATGGTGATGACAATGAGGAAAGGAACATTGCATGAAATGGTGATGACAATGATGAAAGGAACATTGTATGAAATGGTGATGACAATGATGAAAGGAACGTTGTATGAAATGGTGATGACAATGATGAAAGGAACATTGTATGAAATGGTGATGACAATGATGAAAGGAACATTGTAAGAAATGGTGATGACAATGATGAAAGGAACATCGTATGAAATGGTGATGACAATGATGAAAGGAACATCGTATGAAATGGTGATGACATTGATGAAAGGAACATTGAATGAAATGGTGATGACAATGATGAAAGGAACATTGTATGAAATGGTGATGACAATGATGAAAGGAACATCGTATGAAATGGTGATGACAATGATGAAAGGAACATTGTATGAAATGGTGATGACAATGATGAAAGGAACATCGTATGAAATGGTGATGACAATGATGAAAGGAACATGTATGAAATGGTGATGACAATGATGAAAGGAACATCGTATGAAATGGTGATGACAATGATGAAAGGAACATCGTATGAAATGGTGATGACAATGATGAAAGGAACATCGTATGAAATGGTGATGACATTGATGAAAGGAACATTGAATGAAATGGTGATGACAATGATGAAAGGAACATTGTATGAAATGGTGATGACAATGATGAAAGGAACATCGTATGAAATGGTGATGACAATGATGAAAGGAACATTGTATGAAATGGTGATGACAATGATGAAAGGAACATCGTATGAAATGGTGATGACAATGATGAAAGGAACATGTATGAAATGGTGATGACAATGATGAAAGGAACATTGTATGAAATGGTGATGACAATGATGAAAGGAACATCGTATGAAATGGTGATGACATTGATGAAAGGAACATTGTATGAAATGGTGATGACAATGATGAAAGGAACATTGCATGAAATGGTGATGACAATGATGAAAGGAACATTGAATGAAATGGTGATGACAATGATGAAAGGAACATTGTATGAAATGGTGATGACAATGATGAAAGGAACATTGTATGAAATGGTGATGACAATGATGACAATGATGAAAGGAACATTGTATGAAATGTGATGACAATGATGAAAGGAACAACGTATGAAATGGTGATGACAATGATGAAAGGAACATTGTATGAAATGGTGATGACAATGATGAAAGGAACATTGTATGAAATGGTGATGACAATGATGAAAGGAACATCGTATGAAATGGTGATGACAATGATGAAAGGAACATTGTATGAAATGGTGATGACAATGATGAAAGGAACATCGTATGAAATGGTGATGACAATGAGGAAAGGAACATTGCATGAAATGGTGATGACAATGATGAAAGGAACATTGTATGAAATGGTGATGACAATGATGAAAGGAACATTGTATGAAATGGTGATGACAATGAGGAAAGGAACATTGCATGAAATGGTGATGACAATGATGAAAGGAACATTGTATGAAATGGTGATGACATTGATGAAAGGAACGTTGTATGAAATGGTGATGACAATGATGAAAGGAACATTGTATGAAATGGTGATGACAATGATGAAAGGAACATTGTAAGAAATGGTGATGACAATGATGAAAGGAACATCGTATGAAATGGTGATGACATTGATGAAAGGAACATTGAATGAAATGGTGATGACAATGATGAAAGGAACATTGTATGAAATGGTGATGACAATGATGAAAGGAACATCGTATGAAATGGTGATGACAATGATGAAAGGAACATTGTATGAAATGGTGAAGACAATGATGAAAGGAACATCGTATGAAATGGTGATGACAATGATGAAAGGAACATTGTATGAAATGCTGATGACAATGATGAAAGGAACGTTGTATGAAATGGTGATGACAATGATGAAAGGAACATTGTAAGAAATGGTGATGACAATGATGAAAGGAACATTGTATTAAATGGTGATGACAATGATGAAAGGAACATCGTATGAAATGGTGATGACAATGATGAAAGGAACATTGTATGAAATGGTGATGACAATGATGAAAGGAACATTGTATGAAATGGTGATGACAATGATGAAAGGAACATTGTATGAAATGCTGATGACAATGATGAAAGGAACATTGTATGAAATGGTGATGACAATGATGAAAGGAACATCGTATGAAATGGTGAAGACAATGATGAAAGGAACATTGAATGAAATGGTGATGACAATGATGAAAGGAACATTGTATGAAATTGTGATGACAATGATGAAAGGAACATTGAATGAAATGGTGATGACAATGATGAAAGGAACATTGTATGAAATGGTGATGACAATGATGAAAGGAACATTGTATGAAATGGTGATGACAATGATGAAAGGAACATTGAATGAAATGGTGATGACAATGATGAAAGGAACATTGTATGAAATTGTGATGACAATGATGAAAGGAACATTGAATGAAATGGTGATGACAATGATGAAAGGAACATTCTATGAAATGGTGATGACAATGAGGAAAGGAACATTGTATGAAATGGTGATGACAATGAGGAAAGGAACATTGCATGAAATGGTGATGACAATGATGAAAGGAACATTGTATGAAATGGTGATGACAATGATGAAAGGAACATTGTATGAAATGGTGATGACAATGATGAAAGGAACATTGTATGAAATGGTGATGACAATGATGACAATGATGAAAGGAACATTGTATGAAATGGTGATGACAATGATGAAAGGAACATCATATGAAATGGTGATGACAATGATGACAATGATGAAAGGAACATCGTATGAAATGGTGATGACAATGATGACAATGATGAAAGGAACATCGTATGAAATGGTGATGACAATGATGACAATGATGAAAGGAACATTGTATGAAATGGTGATGACAATGATGAAAGAAACATTGTATGAAATGGTGATGACAATGAGGAAAGGAACATTGTATGAAATGGTGATGACAATGAGGAAAGGAACATTGCATGAAATGGTGATGACAATGATGAAAGGAACATTGTATGAAATGGTGATGACAATGAGGAAAGGAATATTGCATGAAATGGTGATGACAATGATGAAAGGAACATTGTATGAAATGGTGATGACAATGATGAAAGGAACATTGTATGAAATGGTGATGACAATGATGAAAGGAACATTGTATGAAATGGTGATGACAATGATGAAAGGAACATTGTATGAAATGGTGATGACAATGATGAAAGGAACATTGTATGAAATGGTGATGACAATGATGAAAGGAACATTGTATGAAATGGTGATGACAATGATGAAAGGAACATTGTATGAAATGGTGATGACAATGATGAAAGGAACATTGTATGAAATGGTGATGACAATGATGAAAGGAACATCGTATGAAATGGTGATGACAATGATGAAAGGAACATGTATGAAATGGTGATGACAATGATGAAAGGAACATCGTATGAAATGGTGATGACATTGATGAAAGGAACATTGTATGAAATGGTGATGACAATGATGAAAGGAACATTGCATGAAATGGTGATGACAATGATGAAAGGAACATTGAATGAAATGGTGATGACAATGATGAAAGGAACATTGTATGAAATGGTGATGACAATGATGAAAGGAACATTGTATGAAATGGTGATGACAATGATGAAAGGAACATTGTATGAAATGGTGATGACAATGATGAAAGGAACAACGTATGAAATGGTGATGACAATGATGAAAGGAACATGGTATGAAATGGTGATGACAATGATGAAAGGAACATTGTATGAAATGGTGATGACAATGATGAAAGGAACATTGTATGAAATGGTGATGACAATGATGAAAGGAACATTGTATGAAATGGTGATGACAATGATGAAAGGAACATTGTATGAAATGGTGATGACAATGATGAAAGGAACATTGTATGAAATGGTGATGACAATGATGAAAGGAACATTGTATGAAATGGTGATGACAATGATGAAAGGAACATTGTATGAAATGGTGATGACAATGATGAAAGGAACATCGTATGAAATGGTGATGACAATGATGAAAGGAACATGTATGAAATGGTGATGACAATGATGAAAGGAACATTGTATGAAATGGTGATGACAATGATGAAAGGAACATCGTATGAAATGGTGATGACATTGATGAAAGGAACATTGTATGAAATGGTGATGACAATGATGAAAGGAACATTGCATGAAATGGTGATGACAATGATGAAAGGAACATTGAATGAAATGGTGATGACAATGATGAAAGGAACATTGTATGAAATGGTGATGACAATGATGAAAGGAACATTGTATGAAATGGTGATGACAATGATGACAATGATGAAAGGAACATTGTATGAAATGGTGATGACAATGATGAAAGGAACAACGTATGAAATGGTGATGACAATGATGAAAGGAACATTGTATGAAATGGTGATGACAATGATGAAAGGAACATTGTATGAAATGGTGATGACAATGATGAAAGGAACATTGAATGAAATGGTGATGACAATGATGAAAGGAACATCGTATGAAATGGTGAAGACAATGATGAAAGGAACATTGAATGAAATGGTGATGACAATGATGAAAGGAACATTGTTTGAAATTGTGATGACAATGATGAAAGGAACATTGAATGAAATGGTGATGACAATGATGAAAGGAACATTGTATGAAATGGTGATGACAATGATGAAAGGAACATTGTATGAAATGGTGATGACAATGATGAAAGGAACATTGAATGAAATGGTGATGACAATGATGAAAGGAACATTGTATGAAATGGTGATGACAATGATGAAAGGAACATTGTATGAAATGGTGATGACAATGATGAAAGGAACATTGTATGAAATGGTGATGACAATGATGAAAGGAACATTGTATGAAATGGTGATGACAATGATGAAAGGAACATTGTATGAAATGGTGATGACAATGATGAAAGGAACATTGTATGAAATGGTGATGACAATGATGAAAGGAACATTGTATGAAATGGTGATGACAATGATGAAAGGAACATCGTATGAAATGGTGATGACAATGATGAAAGGAACATTGTATGAAATGGTGATGACAATGATGAAAGGAACATTGAATGAAATGGTGATGACAATGATGAAAGGAACATTGAATGAAATGGTGATGACAATGAGGAAAGGAACATTGTATGAAATGGTGATGACAATGATGAAAGGAACATTGTATGAAATGGTGATGACAATGATGAAAGGAACATTCTATGAAATGGTGATGACAATGATGAAAGGAACATTGAATGAAATGGTGATGACAATGATGAAAGGAACATTGTATGAAATGGTGATGACAATGATGAAAGGAACATTCGATGAAATGGTGATGACAATGAGGAAAGGAACATTGTATGAAATTGTGATGACAATGATGAAAGGAACATTGAATGAAATGGTGATGACGATGATGAAAGGAACATTGTATGAAATGGTGATGACAATGAGGAAAGGAACATTGTATGAAATGGTGATGACAATGATGAAAGGAACATTGTATGAAATGGTGATGACAATGATGAAAGGAACATTCTATGAAATGGTGATGACAATGATGAAAGGAACATTGTATGAAATGGTGATGACAATGATGAAAGGAACATCGTATGAAATGGTGATGACAATGATGAAAGGAACATTGTATGAAATGGTGATGACAATGATGAAAGGAACATTGTATGAAATGGTGATGACAATGATGAAAGGAACATTGTATGAAATGGTGATGACAATGATGAAAGGAACATCGTATGAAATGGTGATGACAATGATGAAAGGAACATTGTATGAAATGGTGATGACAATGATGAAAGGAACATTGTATGAAATGGTGATGACAATGATGAAAGGAACATTGTATGAAATGGTGATGACAATGATGAAAGGAACATTGTATGAAATGGTGATGACAATGATGAAAGGAACATTGTATGAAATGGTGATGACAATGATGAAAGGAACATTGTATGAAATGGTGATGACAATGATGAAAGGAACATCGTATGAAATGGTGATGACAATGATGAAAGGAACATTGAATGAAATGGTGATGACAATGATGAAAGGAACATTGTATGAAATTGTGATGACAATGATGAAAGGAACATTGAATGAAATGGTGATGACAATGATGAAAGGAACATTGTATGAAATGGTGATGACAATGAGGAAAGGAACATTGTATGAAATGGTGATGACAATGATGAAAGGAACATTGTATGAAATGGTGATGACAATGATGAAAGGAACATTCGATGAAATGGTGATGACAATGAGGAAAGGAACATTGTATGAAATGGTGATGACAATGAGGAAAGGAACATTGCATGAAATGGTGATGACAATGATGAAAGGAACATTGTATGAAATGGTGATGACAATGAGGAAAGGAACATTGCATGAAATGGTGATGACAATGATGAAAGGAACATTTTATGAAATGGTGATGACAATGAGGAAAGGAACATTGTATGAAATGGTGATGACAATGATGAAAGGAACATTGTATGAAATGGTGATGACAATGATGAAAGGAACATTGTATGAAATGGTGATGACAATGATGAAAGGAACATCGTATGAAATGGTGATGACAATGATGAAAGGAACATGTATGAAATGGTGATGACAATGATGAAAGGAACATTGTATGAAATGGTGATGACAATGATGAAAGGAACATCGTATGAAATGGTGATGACATTGATGAAAGGAACATTGTATGAAATGGTGATGACAATGATGAAAGGAACATTGCATGAAATGGTGATGACAATGATGAAAGGAACATTGAATGAAATGGTGATGACAATGATGAAAGGAACATTGTATGAAATGGTGATGACAATGATGAAAGGAACATTGTATGAAATGGTGATGACAATGATGACAATGATGAAAGGAACATTGTATGAAATGGTGATGACAATGATGAAAGGAACAACGTATGAAATGGTGATGACAATGATGAAAGGAACATTGTATGAAATGGTGATGACAATGATGAAAGGAACATTGTATGAAATGGTGATGACAATGATGAAAGGAACATCGTATGAAATGGTGATGACAATGATGAAAGGAACATTGTATGAAATGGTGATGACAATGATGAAAGGAACATCGTATGAAATGGTGATGACAATGAGGAAAGGAGCATTGCATGAAATGGTGATGACAATGATGAAAGGAACATTGTATGAAATGGTGATGACAATGATGAAAGGAACATTGTATGAAATGGTGATGACAATGAGGAAAGGAACATTGCATGAAATGGTGATGACAATGATGAAAGGAACATTGTATGAAATGGTGATGACATTGATGAAAGGAACGTTGTATGAAATGGTGATGACAATGATGAAAGGAACATTGTATGAAATGGTGATGACAATGATGAAAGGAACATTGTAAGAAATGGTGATGACAATGATGAAAGGAACATCGTATGAAATGGTGATGACATTGATGAAAGGAACATTGAATGAAATGGTGATGACAATGATGAAAGGAACATTGTATGAAATGGTGATGACAATGATGAAAGGAACATCGTATGAAATGGTGATGACAATGATGAAAGGAACATTGTATGAAATGGTGAAGACAATGATGAAAGGAACATCGTATGAAATGGTGATGACAATGATGAAAGGAACATTGTATGAAATGCTGATGACAATGATGAAAGGAACGTTGTATGAAATGGTGATGACAATGATGAAAGGAACATTGTAAGAAATGGTGATGACAATGATGAAAGGAACATTGTATTAAATGGTGATGACAATGATGAAAGGAACATCGTATGAAATGGTGATGACAATGATGAAAGGAACATTGTATGAAATGGTGATGACAATGATGAAAGGAACATTGTATGAAATGGTGATGACAATGATGAAAGGAACATTGTATGAAATGCTGATGACAATGATGAAAGGAACATTGTATGAAATGGTGATGACAATGATGAAAGGAACATCGTATGAAATGGTGAAGACAATGATGAAAGGAACATTGAATGAAATGGTGATGACAATGATGAAAGGAACATTGTATGAAATTGTGATGACAATGATGAAAGGAACATTGAATGAAATGGTGATGACAATGATGAAAGGAACATTGTATGAAATGGTGATGACAATGATGAAAGGAACATTGTATGAAATGGTGATGACAATGATGAAAGGAACATTGAATGAAATGGTGATGACAATGATGAAAGGAACATTGTATGAAATTGTGATGACAATGATGAAAGGAACATTGAATGAAATGGTGATGACAATGATGAAAGGAACATTCTATGAAATGGTGATGACAATGAGGAAAGGAACATTGTATGAAATGGTGATGACAATGAGGAAAGGAACATTGCATGCAATGGTGATGACAATGATGAAAGGAACATTGTATGAAATGGTGATGACAATGATGAAAGGAACATTGTATGAAATGGTGATGACAATGATGAAAGGAACATTGTATGAAATGGTGATGACAATGATGACAATGATGAAAGGAACATTGTATGAAATGGTGATGACAATGATGAAAGGAACATCATATGAAATGGTGATGACAATGATGACAATGATGAAAGGAACATCGTATGAAATGGTGATGACAATGATGACAATGATGAAAGGAACATCGTATGAAATGGTGATGACAATGATGACAATGATGAAAGGAACATTGTATGAAATGGTGATGACAATGATGAAAGAAACATTGTATGAAATGGTGATGACAATGAGGAAAGGAACATTGTATGAAATGGTGATGACAATGAGGAAAGGAACATTGCATGAAATGGTGATGACAATGATGAAAGGAACATTGTATGAAATGGTGATGACAATGAGGAAAGGAATATTGCATGAAATGGTGATGACAATGATGAAAGGAACATTGTATGAAATGGTGATGACAATGATGAAAGGAACATTGTATGAAATGGTGATGACAATGATGAAAGGAACATTGTATGAAATGGTGATGACAATGATGAAAGGAACATTGTATGAAATGGTGATGACAATGATGAAAGGAACATTGTATGAAATGGTGATGACAATGATGAAAGGAACATTGTATGAAATGGTGATGACAATGATGAAAGGAACATTGTATGAAATGGTGATGACAATGATGAAAGGAACATTGTATGAAATGGTGATGACAATGATGAAAGGAACATCGTATGAAATGGTGATGACAATGATGAAAGGAACATGTATGAAATGGTGATGACAATGATGAAAGGAACATCGTATGAAATGGTGATGACATTGATGAAAGGAACATTGTATGAAATGGTGATGACAATGATGAAAGGAACATTGCATGAAATGGTGATGACAATGATGAAAGGAACATTGAATGAAATGGTGATGACAATGATGAAAGGAACATTGTATGAAATGGTGATGACAATGATGAAAGGAACATTGTATGAAATGGTGATGACAATGATGAAAGGAACAACGTATGAAATGGTGATGACAATGATGAAAGGAACATTGTATGAAATGGTGATGACAATGATGAAAGGAACATTGTATGAAATGGTGATGACAATGATGAAAGGAACATTGTATGAAATGGTGATGACAATGATGAAAGGAACATTGTATGAAATGGTGATGACAATGATGAAAGGAACATTGTATGAAATGGTGATGACAATGATGAAAGGAACATTGTATGAAATGGTGATGACAATGATGAAAGGAACATTGTATGAAATGGTGATGACAATGATGAAAGGAACATTGTATGAAATGGTGATGACAATGATGAAAGGAACATCGTATGAAATGGTGATGACAATGATGAAAGGAACATGTATGAAATGGTGATGACAATGATGGAAGGAACATTGTATGAAATGGTGATGACAATGATGAAAGGAACATTGTATGAAATGGTGATGACAATGATGAAAGGAACATCGTATGAAATGGTGATGACAATGATGAAAGGAACATTGTATGAAATGGTGATGACAATGATGAAAGGAACATTGTATGAAATGGTGATGACAATGATGAAAGGAACATTGTATGAAATGGTGATGACAATGATGAAAGGAACATTGTATGAAATGGTGATGACAATGATGAAAGGAACATTGTATGAAATGGTGATGACAATGATGAAAGGAACATCGTATGAAATGGTGATGACAATGATGAAAGGAACATGTATGAAATGGTGATGACAATGATGAAAGGAACATCGTATGAAATGGTGATGACATTGATGAAAGGAACATTGTATGAAATGGTGATGACAATGATGAAAGGAACATTGCATGAAATGGTGATGACAATGATGAAAGGAACATTGAATGAAATGGTGATGACAATGATGAAAGGAACATTGTATGAAATGGTGATGACAATGATGAAAGGAACATTGTATGAAATGGTGATGACAATGATGAAAGGAACAACGTATGAAATGGTGATGACAATGATGAAAGGAACATTGTATGAAATGGTGATGACAATGATGAAAGGAACATTGTATGAAATGGTGATGACAATGATGAAAGGAACATTGTATGAAATGGTGATGACAATGATGAAAGGAACATTGTATGAAATGGTGATGACAATGATGAAAGGAACATTGTATGAAATGGTGATGACAATGATGAAAGGAACATTGTATGAAATGGTGATGACAATGATGAAAGGAACATTGTATGAAATGGTGATGACAATGATGAAAGGAACATTGTATGAAATGGTGATGACAATGATGAAAGGAACATCGTATGAAATGGTGATGACAATGATGAAAGGAACATGTATGAAATGGTGATGACAATGATGAAAGGAACATTGTATGAAATGGTGATGACAATGATGAAAGGAACATCGTATGAAATGGTGATGACATTGATGAAAGGAACATTGTATGAAATGGTGATGACAATGATGAAAGGAACATTGCATGAAATGGTGATGACAATGATGAAAGGAACATTGAATGAAATGGTGATGACAATGATGAAAGGAACATTGTATGAAATGGTGATGACAATGATGAAAGGAACATTGTATGAAATGGTGATGACAATGATGACAATGATGAAAGGAACATTGTATGAAATGGTGATGACAATGATGAAAGGAACAACGTATGAAATGGTGATGACAATGATGAAAGGAACATTGTATGAAATGGTGATGACAATGATGAAAGGAACATTGTATGAAATGGTGATGACAATGATGAAAGGAACATTGAATGAAATGGTGATGACAATGATGAAAGGAACATCGTATGAAATGGTGAAGACAATGATGAAAGGAACATTGAATGAAATGGTGATGACAATGATGAAAGGAACATTGTTTGAAATTGTGATGACAATGATGAAAGGAACATTGAATGAAATGGTGATGACAATGATGAAAGGAACATTGTATGAAATGGTGATGACAATGATGAAAGGAACATTGTATGAAATGGTGATGACAATGATGAAAGGAACATTGAATGAAATGGTGATGACAATGATGAAAGGAACATTGTATGAAATGGTGATGACAATGATGAAAGGAACATTGTATGAAATGGTGATGACAATGATGAAAGGAACATTGTATGAAATGGTGATGACAATGATGAAAGGAACATTGTATGAAATGGTGATGACAATGATGAAAGGAACATTGTATGAAATGGTGATGACAATGATGAAAGGAACATTGTATGAAATGGTGATGACAATGATGAAAGGAACATTGTATGAAATGGTGATGACAATGATGAAAGGAACATCGTATGAAATGGTGATGACAATGATGAAAGGAACATTGTATGAAATGGTGATGACAATGATGAAAGGAACATTGTATGAAATGGTGATGACAATGATGAAAGGAACATTGTATGAAATGGTGATGACATTGATGAAAGGAACATTGAATGAAATGGTGATGACAATGATGAAAGGAACATTGTATGAAATGGTGATGACAATGATGAAAGGAACATCGTATGAAATGGTGATGACAATGATGAAAGGAACATTGAATGAAATGGTGATGACAATGATGAAAGGAACATTGTATGAAATGGTGCTGACAATGAGGAAAGGAACATTGTATGAAATGGTGATGACAATGATGAAAGGAACATTGAATGAAATGGTGATGACAATGATGAAAGGAACATTGCATGAAATGGTGATGACAATGATGAAAGGAACATTGTATGAAATGGTGATGACAATGATGAAAGGAACATTGTATGAAATGGTGATGACAATGATGACAATGATGAAAGGAACATTGTATGAAATGGTGATGACAATGATGAAAGGAACATCATATGAAATGGTGATGACAATGATGACAATGATGAAAGGAACATCGTATGAAATGGTGATGACAATGATGACAATGATGAAAGGAACATCGTATGAAATGGTGATGACAATGATGACAATGATGAAAGGAACATTGTATGAAATGGTGATGACAATGATGAAAGGAACATCGTATGAAATGGTGATGACAATGATGAAAGGAACATTGTATGAAATGGTGATGACAATGATGAAAGGAACATCGTATGAAATGGTGATGACAATGAGGAAAGGAACATTGCATGAAATGGTGATGACAATGATGAAAGGAACATTGTATGAAATGGTGATGACAATGATGAAAGAAACATTGTATGAAATGGTGATGACAATGAGGAAAGGAACATTGTATGAAATGGTGATGACAATGAGGAAAGGAACATTGCATGAAATGGTGATGACAATGATGAAAGGAACATTGTATGAAATGGTGATGACAATGAGGAAAGGAATATTGCATGAAATGGTGATGACAATGATGAAAGGAACATTGTATGAAATGGTGATGACAATGATGAAAGGAACATTGTATGAAATGGTGATGACAATGATGAAAGGAACATTGTATGAAATGGTGATGACAATGATGAAAGGAACATTGTATGAAATGGTGATGACAATGATGAAAGGAACATTGTATGAAATGGTGATGACAATGATGAAAGGAACATTGTATGAAATGGTGATGACAATGAGGAAAGGAACATTGTATGAAATGGTGATGACAATGATGAAAGGAACATTGAATGAAATGGTGATGACAATGATGAAAGGAACATTGCATGAAATGGTGATGACAATGATGAAAGGAACATTGTATGAAATGGTGATGACAATGATGAAAGGAACATTGTATGAAATGGTGATGACAATGATGACAATGATGAAAGGAACATTGTATGAAATGGTGATGACAATGATGAAAGGAACATCATATGAAATGGTGATGACAATGATGACAATGATGAAAGGAACATCGTATGAAATGGTGATGACAATGATGACAATGATGAAAGGAACATCGTATGAAATGGTGATGACAATGATGACAATGATGAAAGGAACATTGTATGAAATGGTGATGACAATGATGAAAGAAACATTGTATGAAATGGTGATGACAATGAGGAAAGGAACATTGTATGAAATGGTGATGACAATGAGGAAAGGAACATTGCATGAAATGGTGATGACAATGATGAAAGGAACATTGTATGAAATGGTGATGACAATGAGGAAAGGAATATTGCATGAAATGGTGATGACAATGATGAAAGGAACATTGTATGAAATGGTGATGACAATGATGAAAGGAACATTGTATGAAATGGTGATGACAATGATGAAAGGAACATTGTATGAAATGGTGATGACAATGATGAAAGGAACATTGTATGAAATGGTGATGACAATGATGAAAGGAACATTGTATGAAATGGTGATGACAATGATGAAAGGAACATTGTATGAAATGGTGATGACAATGATGAAAGGAACATTGTATGAAATGGTGATGACAATGATGAAAGGAACATTGTATGAAATGGTGATGACAATGATGAAAGGAACATCGTATGAAATGGTGATGACAATGATGAAAGGAACATGTATGAAATGGTGATGACAATGATGAAAGGAACATTGTATGAAATGGTGATGACAATGATGAAAGGCACATCGTATGAAATGGTGATGACATTGATGAAAGGAACATTGTATGAAATGGTGATGACAATGATGAAAGGAACATTGCATGAAATGGTGATGACAATGATGAAAGGAACATTGAATGAAATGGTGATGACAATGATGAAAGGAACATTGTATGAAATGGTGATGACAATGATGAAAGGAACATTGTATGAAATGGTGATGACAATGATGAAAGGAACATTGTATGAAATGGTGATGACAATGATGAAAGGAACAACGTATGAAATGGTGATGACAATGATGAAAGGAACATTGTATGAAATGGTGATGACAATGATGAAAGGAACATTGTATGAAATGGTGATGACAATGATGAAAGGAACATTGTATGAAATGGTGATGACAATGATGAAAGGAACATTGTATGAAATGGTGATGACAATGATGAAAGGAACATTGTATGAAATGGTGATGACAATGATGAAAGGAACATTGTATGAAATGGTGATGACAATGATGAAAGGAACATTGTATGAAATGGTGATGACAATGATGAAAGGAACATTGTATGAAATGGTGATGACAATGATGAAAGGAACATTGTATGAAATGGTGATGACAATGATGAAAGGAACATCGTATGAAATGGTGATGACAATGATGAAAGGAACATGTATGAAATGGTGATGACAATGATGAAAGGAACATTGTATGAAATGGTGATGACAATGATGAAAGGAACATCGTATGAAATGGTGATGACATTGATGAAAGGAACATTGTATGAAATGGTGATGACAATGATGAAAGGAACATTGCATGAAATGGTGATGACAATGATGAAAGGAACATTGTATGAAATGGTGATGACAATGATGAAAGGAACATTGTATGAAATGGTGATGACAATGATGACAATGATGAAAGGAACATTGTATGAAATGGTGATGACAATGATGAAAGGAACAATGTATGAAATGGTGATGACAATGATGAAAGGAACATTGTATGAAATGGTGATGACAATGATGAAAGGAACATTGTATGAAATGGTGATGACAATGATGAAAGGAACATCGTATGAAATGGTGATGACAATGATGAAAGGAACATTGTATGAAATGGTGATGACAATGATGAAAGGAACATCGTATGAAATGGTGATGACAATGAGGAAAGGAACATTGCATGAAATGGTGATGACAATGATGAAAGGAACATTGTATGAAATGGTGATGACAATGATGAAAGGAACATTGTATGAAATGGTGATGACAATGAGGAAAGGAACATTGCATGAAATGGTGATGACAATGATGAAAGGAACATTGTATGAAATGGTGATGACAATGATGAAAGGAACGTTGTATGAAATGGTGATGACAATGATGAAAGGAACATTGTATGAAATGGTGATGACAATGATGAAAGGAACATTGTAAGAAATGGTGATGACAATGATGAAAGGAACATCGTATGAAATGGTGATGACAATGATGAAAGGAACATTGTATGAAATGGTGAAGACAATGATGAAAGGAACATCGTATGAAATGGTGATGACAATGATGAAAGGAACATTGTATGAAATGCTGATGACAATGATGAAAGGAACGTTGTATGAAATGGTGATGACAATGATGAAAGGAACATTGTAAGAAATGGTGATGACAATGATGAAAGGAACATTGTATTAAATGGTGATGACAATGATGAAAGGAACATCGTATGAAATGGTGATGACAATGATGAAAGGAACATTGTATGAAATGGTGATGACAATGATGAAAGGAACATTGTATGAAATGGTGATGACAATGATGAAAGGAACATTGTATGAAATGCTGATGACAATGATGAAAGGAACATTGTATGAAATGGTGATGACAATGATGAAAGGAACATTGTATGAAATGGTGATGACAATGATGAAAGGAACATCGTATGAAATGGTGATGACAATGAGGAAAGGAACATTGCATGAAATGGTGATGACAATGATGAAAGGAACATTGTATGAAATGGTGATGACAATGATGAAAGGAACATTGTATGAAATGGTGATGACAATGAGGAAAGGAACATTGCATGAAATGGTGATGACAATGATGAAAGGAACATTGTATGAAATGGTGATGACAATGATGAAAGGAACGTTGTATGAAATGGTGATGACAATGATGAAAGGAACATTGTATGAAATGGTGATGACAATGATGAAAGGAACATTGTAAGAAATGGTGATGACAATGATGAAAGGAACATCGTATGAAATGGTGATGACAATGATGAAAGGAACATTGTATGAAATGGTGAAGACAATGATGAAAGGAACATCGTATGAAATGGTGATGACAATGATGAAAGGAACATTGTATGAAATGCTGATGACAATGATGAAAGGAACGTTGTATGAAATGGTGATGACAATGATGAAAGGAACATTGTAAGAAATGGTGATGACAATGATGAAAGGAACATTGTATTAAATGGTGATGACAATGATGAAAGGAACATCGTATGAAATGGTGATGACAATGATGAAAGGAACATTGTATGAAATGGTGATGACAATGATGAAAGGAACATTGTATGAAATGGTGATGACAATGATGAAAGGAACATTGTATGAAATGCTGATGACAATGATGAAAGGAACATTGTATGAAATGGTGATGACAATGATGAAAGGAACATCGTATGAAATGGTGAAGACAATGATGAAAGGAACATTGAATGAAATGGTGATGACAATGATGAAAGGAACATTGTATGAAATGGTGATGACAATGATGAAAGGAACATTGTATGAAATGGTGATGACAATGATGAAAGGAACATTGAATGAAATGGTGATGACAATGATGAAAGGAACATTGTATGAAATTGTGATGACAATGATGAAAGGAACATTGAATGAAATGGTGATGACAATGATGAAAGGAACATTCTATGCAATGGTGATGACAATGAGGAAAGGAACATTGTATGAAATGGTGATGACAATGAGGAAAGGAACATTGCATGAAATGGTGATGACAATGATGAAAGGAACATTGTATGAAATGGTGATGACAATGATGAAAGGAACATTGTATGAAATGGTGATGACAATGATGAAAGGAACATTGTATGAAATGGTGATGACAATGATGACAATGATGAAAGGAACATTGTATGAAATGGTGATGACAATGATGAAAGGAACATCATATGAAATGGTGATGACAATGATGACAATGATGAAAGGAACATCGTATGAAATGGTGATGACAATGATGACAATGATGAAAGGAACATCGTATGAAATGGTGATGACAATGATGACAATGATGAAAGGAACATTGTATGAAATGGTGATGACAATGATGAAAGAAACATTGTATGAAATGGTGATGACAATGAGGAAAGGAACATTGTATGAAATGGTGATGACAATGAGGAAAGGAACATTGCATGAAATGGTGATGACAATGATGAAAGGAACATTGTATGAAATGGTGATGACAATGAGGAAAGGAATATTGCATGAAATGGTGATGACAATGATGAAAGGAACATTGTATGAAATGGTGATGACAATGATGAAAGGAACATTGTATGAAATGGTGATGACAATGATGAAAGGAACATTGTATGAAATGGTGATGACAATGATGAAAGGAACATTGTATGAAATGGTGATGACAATGATGAAAGGAACATTGTATGAAATGGTGATGACAATGATGAAAGGAACATTGTATGAAATGGTGATGACAATGATGAAAGGAACATTGTATGAAATGGTGATGACAATGATGAAAGGAACATTGTATGAAATGGTGATGACAATGATGAAAGGAACATCGTATGAAATGGTGATGACAATGATGAAAGGAACATGTATGAAATGGTGATGACAATGATGAAAGGAACATCGTATGAAATGGTGATGACATTGATGAAAGGAACATTGTATGAAATGGTGATGACAATGATGAAAGGAACATTGCATGAAATGGTGATGACAATGATGAAAGGAACATTGAATGAAATGGTGATGACAATGATGAAAGGAACATTGTATGAAATGGTGATGACAATGATGAAAGGAACATTGTATGAAATGGTGATGACAATGATGAAAGGAACATTGTATGAAATGGTGATGACAATGATGAAAGGAACAACGTATGAAATGGTGATGACAATGATGAAAGGAACATGGTATGAAATGGTGATGACAATGATGAAAGGAACATTGTATGAAATGGTGATGACAATGATGAAAGGAACATTGTATGAAATGGTGATGACAATGATGAAAGGAACATTGTATGAAATGGTGATGACAATGATGAAAGGAACATTGTATGAAATGGTGATGACAATGATGAAAGGAACATTGTATGAAATGGTGATGACAATGATGAAAGGAACATTGTATGAAATGGTGATGACAATGATGAAAGGAACATTGTATGAAATGGTGATGACAATGATGAAAGGAACATCGTATGAAATGGTGATGACAATGATGAAAGGAACATGTATGAAATGGTGATGACAATGATGAAAGGAACATTGTATGAAATGGTGATGACAATGATGAAAGGAACATCGTATGAAATGGTGATGACATTGATGAAAGGAACATTGTATGAAATGGTGATGACAATGATGAAAGGAACATTGCATGAAATGGTGATGACAATGATGAAAGGAACATTGAATGAAATGGTGATGACAATGATGAAAGGAACATTGTATGAAATGGTGATGACAATGATGAAAGGAACATTGTATGAAATGGTGATGACAATGATGAAAGGAACATTGTATGAAATGGTGATGACAATGATGAAAGGAACATCGTATGAAATGGTGATGACAATGAGGAAAGGAACATTGCATGAAATGGTGATGACAATGATGAAAGGAACATTGTATGAAATGGTGATGACAATGATGAAAGGAACATTGTATGAAATGGTGATGACAATGAGGAAAGGAACATTGCATGAAATGGTGATGACAATGATGAAAGGAACATTGTATGAAATGGTGATGACAATGATGAAAGGAACGTTGTATGAAATGGTGATGACAATGATGAAAGGAACATTGTATGAAATGGTGATGACAATGATGAAAGGAACATTGTAAGAAATGGTGATGACAATGATGAAAGGAACATCGTATGAAATGGTGATGACAATGATGAAAGGAACATTGTATGAAATGGTGAAGACAATGATGAAAGGAACATCGTATGAAATGGTGATGACAATGATGAAAGGAACATTGTATGAAATGCTGATGACAATGATGAAAGGAACGTTGTATGAAATGGTGATGACAATGATGAAAGGAACATTGTAAGAAATGGTGATGACAATGATGAAAGGAACATTGTATTAAATGGTGATGACAATGATGAAAGGAACATCGTATGAAATGGTGATGACAATGATGAAAGGAACATTGTATGAAATGGTGATGACAATGATGAAAGGAACATTGTATGAAATGGTGATGACAATGATGAAAGGAACATTGTATGAAATGCTGATGACAATGATGAAAGGAACATTGTATGAAATGGTGATGACAATGATGAAAGGAACATCGTATGAAATGGTGAAGACAATGATGAAAGGAACATTGAATGAAATGGTGATGACAATGATGAAAGGAACATTGTTTGAAATTGTGATGACAATGATGAAAGGAACATTGAATGAAATGGTGATGACAATGATGAAAGGAACATTGTATGAAATGGTGATGACAATGATGAAAGGAACATTGTATGAAATGGTGATGACAATGATGAAAGGAACATTGAATGAAATGGTGATGACAATGATGAAAGGAACATTGTATGAAATTGTGATGACAATGATGAAAGGAACATTGAATGAAATGGTGATGACAATGATGAAAGGAACATTGTATGAAATGGTGATGACAATGATGAAAGGAACATTGTATGAAATGGTGATGACAATGAGGAAAGGAACATTGTATGAAATGGTGATGACAATGATGAAAGGAACATTCTATGAAATGGTGATGACAATGAGGAAAGGAACATTGTATGAAATGGTGATGACAATGAGGAAAGGAACATTGCATGAAATGGTGATGACAATGATGAAAGGAACATTGTATGAAATTGTGATGACAATGATGAAAGGAACATTGAATGAAATGGTGATGACAATGATGAAAGGAACATTGTATGAAATGGTGATGACAATGATGAAAGGAACATTGTATGAAATGGTGATGACAATGAGGAAAGGAACATTGTATGAAATGGTGATGACAATGATGAAAGGAACATTCTATGAAATGGTGATGACAATGAGGAAAGGAACATTGTATGAAATGGTGATGACAATGAGGAAAGGAACATTGTATGAAATGGTGATGACAATGATGAAAGGAACATTGTATGAAATTGTGATGACAATGATGAAAGGAACATTGAATGAAATGGTGATGACAATGATGAAAGGAACATTGTATGAAATGGTGATGACAATGATGAAAGGAACATTGTATGAAATGGTGATGACAATGAGGAAAGGAACATTGTATGAAATGGTGATGACAATGATGAAAGGAACATTCTATGAAATGGTGATGACAATGAGGAAAGGAACATTGTATGAAATGGTGATGACAATGAGGAAAGGAACATTGCATGAAATGGTGATGACAATGATGAAAGGAACATTGTATGAAATGGTGATGACAATGAGGAAAGGAACATTGTATGAAATGGTGATGACAATGATGAAAGGAACATTGTATGAAATGGTGATGACAATGAGGAAAGGAACATTGTATGAAATGGTGATGACAATGATGAAAGGAACATTGTATGAAATGGTGATGACAATGATGAAAGGAACATCGTATGAAATGGTGATGACAATGATGAAAGGAACATTGTATGAAATGGTGATGACAATGAGGAAAGGAACATTGTATGAAATGGTGATGACAATGATGAAAGGAACATTGTATGAAATGGTGATGACAATGATGAAAGGAACATTGTATGAAATGGTGATGACAATGATGAAAGGAACATTGTATGAAATGGTGATGACAATGATGAAAGGAACATCGTATGAAATGGTGATGACAATGATGAAAGGAACATTGTATGAAATGGTGATGACAATGATGAAATGGTGATGACAATGAGGAAAGGAACATTGCATGAAATGGTGATGACAATGATGAAAGGAACATTGTATGAAATGGTGATGACAATGATGAAAGGAACATTGTATGAAATGGTGATGACAATGAGGAAAGGAACATTGCATGAAATGGTGATGACAATGATGAAAGGAACATTGTATGAAATGGTGATGACAATGATGAAAGGAACGTTGTATGAAATGGTGATGACAATGATGAAAGGAACATTGTATGAAATGGTGATGACAATGATGAAAGGAACATTGTAAGAAATGGTGATGACAATGATGAAAGGAACATCGTATGAAATGGTGATGACAATGATGAAAGGAACATCGTATGAAATGGTGATGACATTGATGAAAGGAACATTGAATGAAATGGTGATGACAATGATGAAAGGAACATTGTATGAAATGGTGATGACAATGATGAAAGGAACATCGTATGAAATGGTGATGACAATGATGAAAGGAACATTGTATGAAATGGTGATGACAATGATGAAAGGAACATCGTATGAAATGGTGATGACAATGATGAAAGGAACATTGTATGAAATGCTGATGACAATGATGAAAGGAACGTTGTATGAAATGGTGATGACAATGATGAAAGGAACATTGTATGAAATGGTGATTACAATGATGAAAGGAACATTGTATGAAATGGTGATGACAATGATGAAAGGAACATTGTAAGAAATGGTGATGACAATGATGAAAGGAACATTGTATGAAATGGTGATGACAATGATGAAAGGAACATCGTATGAAATGGTGATGACAATGATGAAAGGAACATTGTATGAAATGGTGATGACAATGAGGAAAGGAACATTGTATGAAATGGTGATGACAATGATGAAAGGAACATCGTATGAAATGGTGAAGACAATGATGAAAGGAACATTGAATGAAATGGTGATGACAATGATGAAAGGAACATTGTATGAAATTGTGATGACAATGATGAAAGGAACATTGAATGAAATGGTGATGACAATGATGAAAGGAACATTGTATGAAATGGTGATGACAATGATGAAAGGAACATTGTATGAAATGGTGATGACAATGAGGAAAGGAACATTGTATGAAATGGTGATGACAATGATGAAAGGAACATTCTATGAAATGGTGATGACAATGAGGAAAGGAACATTGAATGAAATGGTGATGACAATGAGGAAAGGAACATTGCATGAAATGGTGATGACAATGATGAAAGGAACATTGTATGAAATGGTGATGACAATGAGGAAAGGAACATTGTATGAAATGGTGATGACAATGATGAAAGGAACATTGTATGAAATTGTGATGACAATGATGAAAGGAACATTGAATGAAATGGTGATGACAATGATGAAAGGAACATTGTATGAAATGGTGATGACAATGATGAAAGGAACATTGTATGAAATGGTGATGACAATGAGGAAAGGAACATTGTATGAAATGGTGATGACAATGATGAAAGGAACATTCTATGAAATGGTGATGACAATGAGGAAAGGAACATTGTATGAAATGGTGATGACAATGAGGAAAGGAACATTGCATGAAATGGTGATGACAATGATGAAAGGAACATTGTATGAAATGGTGATGACAATGAGGAAAGGAACATTGTATGAAATGGTGATGACAATGATGAAAGGAACATTGTATGAAATGGTGATGACAATGAGGAAAGGAACATTGTATGAAATGGTGATGACAATGATGAAAGGAACATTGTATGAAATGGTGATGACAATGATGAAAGGAACATCGTATGAAATGGTGATGACAATGATGAAAGGAACATTGTATGAAATTGTGATGACAATGATGAAAGGAACATTGAATGAAATGGTGATGACAATGATGAAAGGAACATTGTATGAAATGGTGATGACAATGAGGAAAGGAACATTGTATGAAATGGTGATGACAATGATGAAAGGAACATTGTATGAAATGTTGATGACAATGACGAAAGGAACATTCTATGAAATGGTGATGACAATGATGAAAAGAACATTGTATGAAATGGTGATGACAATGATGAAAGGAACATTGTATGAAATGGTGATGACAATGATGAAAGGAACATTCTATGAAATGGTGATGACAATGATGAAAGGAACATTGTATGAAATGGTGATGACAATGATGAAAGGAACATTGTATGAAATGGTGATGACAATGATGAAAGGAACATTGTATGAAATGGTGATGACAATGATGAAAGGAACATCGTATGAAATGGTGATGACAATGATGAAAGGAACATTGTATGAAATGGTGATGACAATGAGGAAAGGAACATTGTATGAAATGGTGATGACAATGATGAAAGGAACATCGTATGAAAGAGTGATGACAATGATGAAAGGAACATTGTATGAAATGGTGATGACAATGATGAAAGGAACATTGTATGAAATGGTGATGACATTGATGAAAGGAACATTGAATGAAATGGTGATGACAATGATGAAAGGAACATTGTATGAAATGGTGATGACAATGATGAAAGGAACATCGTATGAAATGGTGATGACAATGATGAAAGGAACATTGTATGAAATGGTGATGACATTGATGAAAGGAACATTGAATGAAATGGTGATGACATTGATGAAAGGAACATTGAATGAAATGGTGATGACAATGATGAAAGGAACATTGCATGAAATGGTGATGACAATGATGAAAGGAACATTGTATGAAATGGTGATGACAATGATGAAAGGAACATTGTATGAAATGGTGATGACAATGATGACAATGATGAAAGGAACATTGTATGAAATGGTGATGACAATGATGAAAGGAACATCATATGAAATGGTGATGACAATGATGACAATGATGAAAGGAACATCGTATGAAATGGTGATGACAATGATGACAATGATGAAAGGAACATCGTATGAAATGGTGATGACAATGATGACAATGATGAAAGGAACATTGTATGAAATGGTGATGACAATGATGAAAGGAACATCGGATGAAATGGTGATGACAATGATGAAAGGAACATTGTATGAAATGGTGATGACAATGATGAAAGGAACATCGTATGAAATGGTGATGACAATGAGGAAAGGAACATTGCATGAAATGGTGATGACAATGATGAAAGGAACATTGTATGAAATGGTGATGACAATGATGAAAGAAACATTGTATGAAATGGTGATGACAATGAGGAAAGGAACATTGTATGAAATGGTGATGACAATGAGGAAAGGAACATTGCATGAAATGGTGATGACAATGATGAAAGGAACATTGTATGAAATGGTGATGACAATGATGAAAGGAACATTGTATGAAATGGTGATGACAATGATGAAAGGAACATTGTATGAAATGGTGATGTCAATGATGAAAGGAACATTGTATGAAATGGTGATGACAATGATGAAAGGAACATTGTATGAAATGGTGATGACAATGATGAAAGGAACATTGTATGAAATTGTGATGACAATGATGAAAGGAACATTGTATGAAATGGTGATGACAATGATGAAAGGAACATCGTATGAAATGGTGATGACAATGATGAAAGGAACATTGTATGAAATGGTGATGACATTGATGAAAGGAACATCGTATGAAATGGTGATGACAATGATGAAAGGAACATTGAATGAAATGGTGATGACAATGATGAAAGGAACATTGTATGAAATGGTGATGACATTGATGAAAGGAACATTGAATGAAATGGTGATGACAATGATGAAAGGAACATTGTATGAAATGGTGATGACAATGATGAAAGGAACATCGTATGAAATGGTGATGACAATGATGAAAGGAACATTGTATGAAATGGTGATGACATTGATGAAAGGAACATTGAATGAAACTAGGGCATGCCCGTACTATATATAAGCTAGGACGTGCCCGTACGTGGGTGCCCGTTCCTTGCCAAAAAAAAAAAAAAAAAAAAATTTGTGTAGGGGTGTGTGTGTGTAAACATCCTCGGGCGTGCCCGTACGTGGGTGCAAAAAAACATGCGTGCAAACAACAACAAAAAAAAAAAACTTTGAAACCACGTGGCAGTAACGACCACAGAACCCCCCTCCCTCTATTTACATGAATGGTTTGGTCCATTCGCAACGACCACAGAACCCCCCCCCCCCTCTATTTACATGAATGGTTTGGTCCATTCGCAAAGCCAAAGCGAACGACCACAGAACCCCCCCCTCTATTTACATGAATGGTTTGGTCCATTCGCAAAGCCAAAGCGAACGACCACAGAACACCCCCCCCCCCCCCCCCTCTATTTACATGAATGGTTTGGTCCATTCGCAAAGCCAAAGCGAACGGCGAACGGCTAAATCGCCATAGCTCGGTAAGTACTTGTCCGATTAATTTCAAACCTTGAAAAGGCACATCCTCGGGTCCCCAGCAATATACCTGGCAAGTTTCAAGTATATCGGACCGGTAGTTGTCGAGAAACAGCGGTCACAGACAAACAAACAAACGTACAAACGTACAAACGTACAAACGTACAAACAAACACACAGAGATTACTGGAATTATAGATAGATGGTGATGACAATGATGAAAGGAACATTATATGAAATGGTGATGACATTGATGAAAGGAACATTGAATGAAATGGTGATGACAATGATGAAAGGAACATTGTATGAAATGGTGATGACAATGATGAAAGGAACATCGTATGAAATGGTGATGACAATGATGAAAGGAACATTGAATGAAATGGTGATGACAATGATGAAAGGAACATTGTATGAAATGGTGATGACAATGAGGAAAGGAACATTGTATGAAATGGTGATGACAATGATGAAAGGAACATTGAATGAAATGGTGATGACAATGATGAAAGGAACATTGCATGAAATGGTGATGACAATGATGAAAGGAACATTGTATGAAATGGTGATGACAATGATGAAAGGAACATTGTATGAAATGGTGATGACAATGATGACAATGATGAAAGGAACATTGTACGAAATGGTGATGACAATGATGAAAGGAACATCATATGAAATGGTGATGACAATGATGACAATGATGAAAGGAACATCGTATGAAATGGTGATGACAATGATGACAATGATGAAAGGAACATCGTATGAAATGGTGATGACAATGATGACAATGATGAAAGGAACATTGTATGAAATGGTGATGACAATGATGAAAGGAACATCGTATGAAATGGTGATGACAATGATGAAAGGAACATTGTATGAAATGGTGATGACAATGATGAAAGGAACATCGTATGAAATGGTGATGACAATGAGGAAAGGAACATTGCATGAAATGGTGATGACAATGATGAAAGGAACATTGTATGAAATGGTGATGACAATGATGAAAGAAACATTGTATGAAATGGTGATGACAATGAGGAAAGGAACATTGTATGAAATGGTGATGACAATGAGGAAAGGAACATTGCATGAAATGGTGATGACAATGATGAAAGGAACATTGTATGAAATGGTGATGACAATGAGGAAAGGAATATTGCATGAAATGGTGATGACAATGATGAAAGGAACATTGTATGAAATGGTGATGACAATGATGAAAGGAACATTGTATGAAATGGTGATGACAATGATGAAAGGAACATTGTATGAAATGGTGATGACAATGATGAAAGGAACATTGTATGAAATGGTGATGACAATGATGAAAGGAACATTGTATGAAATGGTGATGACAATGATGAAAGGAACATTGTATGAAATGGTGATGACAATGATGAAAGGAACATTGTATGAAATGGTGATGACAATGATGAAAGGAACATTGTATGAAATGGTGATGACGATGATGAAAGGAACATCGTATGAAATGGTGATGACAATGATGAAAGGAACATGTATGAAATGGTGATGACAATGATGAAAGGAACATTGTATGAAATGGTGATGACAATGATGAAAGGAACATTGTATGAAATGGTGATGACAATGATGAAAGGAACATCGTATGAAATGGTGATGACATTGATGAAAGGAACATTGTATGAAATGGTGATGACAATGATGAAAGGAACATTGCATGAAATGGTGATGACAATGATGAAAGGAACATTGAATGAAATGGTGATGACAATGATGAAAGGAACATTGTATGAAATGGTGATGACAATGATGAAAGGAACATCGTATGAAATGGTGATGACAATGATGAAAGGAACATTGTATGAAATGGTGATGACATTGATGAAAGGAACATTGAATGAAATGGTGATGACATTGATGAAAGGAACATTGAATGAAATGGTGATGACAATGATGAAAGGAACATTGCATGAAATGGTGATGACAATGATGAAAGGAACATTGTATGAAATGGTGATGACAATGATGAAAGGAACATTGTATGAAATGGTGATGACAATGATGACAATGATGAAAGGAACATTGTATGAAATGGTGATGACAATGATGAAAGGAACATCATATGAAATGGTGATGACAATGATGACAATGATGAAAGGAACATCGTATGAAATGGTGATGACAATGATGACAATGATGAAAGGAACATCGTATGAAATGGTGATGACAATGATGACAATGATGAAAGGAACATTGTATGAAATGGTGATGACAATGATGAAAGGAACATCGTATGAAATGGTGATGACAATGATGAAAGGAACATTGTATGAAATGGTGATGACAATGATGAAAGGAACATCGTATGAAATGGTGATGACAATGAGGAAAGGAACATTGCATGAAATGGTGATGACAATGATGAAAGGAACATTGTATGAAATGGTGATGACAATGATGAAAGAAACATTGTATGAAATGGTGATGACAATGAGGAAAGGAACATTGTATGAAATGGTGATGACAATGAGGAAAGGAACATTGCATGAAATGGTGATGACAATGATGAAAGGAACATTGTATGAAATGGTGATGACAATGATGAAAGGAACATTGTATGAAATGGTGATGACAATGATGAAAGGAACATTGTATGAAATGGTGATGTCAATGATGAAAGGAACATTGTATGAAATGGTGATGACAATGATGAAAGGAACATTGTATGAAATGGTGATGACAATGATGAAAGGAACATTGTATGAAATTGTGATGACAATGATGAAAGGAACATTGTATGAAATGGTGATGACAATGATGAAAGGAACATCGTATGAAATGGTGATGACAATGATGAAAGGAACATTGTATGAAATGGTGATGACATTGATGAAAGGAACATCGTATGAAATGGTGATGACAATGATGAAAGGAACATTGAATGAAATGGTGATGACAATGATGAAAGGAACATTGTATGAAATGGTGATGACATTGATGAAAGGAACATTGAATGAAATGGTGATGACAATGATGAAAGGAACATTGTATGAAATGGTGATGACAATGATGAAAGGAACATCGTATGAAATGGTGATGACAATGATGAAAGGAACATTGTATGAAATGGTGATGACATTGATGAAAGGAACATTGAATGAAACTAGGGCATGCCCGTACTATATATAAGCTAGGACGTGCCCGTACGTGGGTGCCCGTTCCTTGCCAAAAAAAAAAAAAAAAAAAATTTGTGTAGGGGTGTGTGTGTGTAAACATCCTCGGGCGTGCCCGTACGTGGGTGCAAAAAAACATGCGTGCAAACAACAACAAAAAAAAAAAACTTTGAAACCACGTGGCAGTAACGACCACAGAACCCCCCTCCCTCTATTTACATGAATGGTTTGGTCCATTCGCAACGACCACAGAACCCCCCCCCCCCCCTCTATTTACATGAATGGTTTGGTCCATTCGCAAAGCCAAAGCGAACGACCACAGAACCCCCCCCCTCTATTTACATGAATGGTTTGGTCCATTCGCAAAGCCAAAGCGAACGACCACAGAACACCCCCCCCCCCCCCCCCCCCTCTATTTACATGAATGGTTTGGTCCATTCGCAAAGCCAAAGCGAACGGCGAACGGCTAAATCGCCATAGCTCGGTAAGTACTTGTCCGATTAATTTCAAACCTTGAAAAGGCACATCCTCGGGTCCCCAGCAATATACCTGGCAAGTTTCAAGTATATCGGACCGGTAGTTGTCGAGAAACAGCGGTCACAGACAAACAAACAAACGTACAAACGTACAAACGTACAAACGTACAAACGTACAAACAAACACACAGAGATTACTGGAATTATAGATAGATGGTGATGACAATGATGAAAGGAACATTATATGAAATGGTGATGACATTGATGAAAGGAACATTGAATGAAATGGTGATGACAATGATGAAAGGAACATTGTATGAAATGGTGATGACAATGATGAAAGGAACATCGTATGAAATGGTGATGACAATGATGAAAGGAACATTGAATGAAATGGTGATGACAATGATGAAAGGAACATTGTATGAAATGGTGATGACAATGAGGAAAGGAACATTGTATGAAATGGTGATGACAATGATGAAAGGAACATTGAATGAAATGGTGATGACAATGATGAAAGGAACATTGCATGAAATGGTGATGACAATGATGAAAGGAACATTGTATGAAATGGTGATGACAATGATGAAAGGAACATTGTATGAAATGGTGATGACAATGATGACAATGATGAAAGGAACATTGTACGAAATGGTGATGACAATGATGAAAGGAACATCATATGAAATGGTGATGACAATGATGACAATGATGAAAGGAACATCGTATGAAATGGTGATGACAATGATGACAATGATGAAAGGAACATCGTATGAAATGGTGATGACAATGATGACAATGATGAAAGGAACATTGTATGAAATGGTGATGACAATGATGAAAGGAACATCGTATGAAATGGTGATGACAATGATGAAAGGAACATTGTATGAAATGGTGATGACAATGATGAAAGGAACATCGTATGAAATGGTGATGACAATGAGGAAAGGAACATTGCATGAAATGGTGATGACAATGATGAAAGGAACATTGTATGAAATGGTGATGACAATGATGAAAGAAACATTGTATGAAATGGTGATGACAATGAGGAAAGGAACATTGTATGAAATGGTGATGACAATGAGGAAAGGAACATTGCATGAAATGGTGATGACAATGATGAAAGGAACATTGTATGAAATGGTGATGACAATGAGGAAAGGAATATTGCATGAAATGGTGATGACAATGATGAAAGGAACATTGTATGAAATGGTGATGACAATGATGAAAGGAACATTGTATGAAATGGTGATGACAATGATGAAAGGAACATTGTATGAAATGGTGATGACAATGATGAAAGGAACATTGTATGAAATGGTGATGACAATGATGAAAGGAACATTGTATGAAATGGTGATGACAATGATGAAAGGAACATTGTATGAAATGGTGATGACAATGATGAAAGGAACATTGTATGAAATGGTGATGACAATGATGAAAGGAACATTGTATGAAATGGTGATGACGATGATGAAAGGAACATCGTATGAAATGGTGATGACAATGATGAAAGGAACATGTATGAAATGGTGATGACAATGATGAAAGGAACATTGTATGAAATGGTGATGACAATGATGAAAGGAACATTGTATGAAATGGTGATGACAATGATGAAAGGAACATCGTATGAAATGGTGATGACATTGATGAAAGGAACATTGTATGAAATGGTGATGACAATGATGAAAGGAACATTGCATGAAATGGTGATGACAATGATGAAAGGAACATTGAATGAAATGGTGATGACAATGATGAAAGGAACATTGTATGAAATGGTGATGACAATGATGAAAGGAACATTGTATGAAATGGTGATGACAATGATGACAATGATGAAAGGAACATTGTATGAAATGGTGATGACAATGATGAAAGGAACATCGTATGAAATGGTGATGACAATGATGAAAGGAACATTGTATGAAATGGTGATGACAATGATGAAAGGAACATCGTATGAAATGGTGATGACAATGATGAAAGGAACATTGTATGAAATGGTGATGACAATGATGAAAGGAACATCGTATGAAATGGTGATGACATTGATGAAAGGAACATTGTATGAAATGGTGATGACAATGTTGAAAGGAACATTGCATGAAATGGTGATGACAATGATGAAAGGAACATTGTATGAAATGGTGATGACAATGATGAAAGAAACATTGTATGAAATGGTGATGACAATGATGAAAGAAACATTGTATGAAATGGTGATGACAATGAGGAAAGGAACATTGTATGAAATGGTGATGACAATGAGGAAAGGAACATTGCATGAAATGGTGATGACAATGATGAAAGGAATATTGCATGAAATGGTGATGACAATGATGAAAGGAACATTGTATGAAATGGTGATGACAATGATGAAAGGAACATTGTATGAAATGGTGATGACAATGATGAAAGGAACATTGTATGAAATGGTGATGACAATGATGAAAGGAACATCGTATGAAATGGTGATGACATTGATGAAAGGAACATTGTATGAAATGGTGATGACAATGATGAAAGGAACATTGTATGAAATGGTGATGACAATGATGAAAGGAACATTGAATGAAATGGTGATGACAATGATGAAAGGAACATTGTATGAAATGGTGATGACAATGAGGAAAGGAACATTGTATGAAATGGTGATGACATTGATGAAAGGAACATCGTATGAAATGGTGATGACAATGATGAAAGGAACATTGTATGAAATGGTGATGACATTGATGAAAGGAACATTGAATGAAATGGTGATGACATTGATGAAAGGAACATTGAATGAAATGGTGATGACAATGATGAAAGGAACATTGCATGAAATGGTGATGACAATGATGAAAGGAACATTGTATGAAATGGTGATGACAATGATGAAAGGAACATTGTATGAAATGGTGATGACAATGATGACAATGATGAAAGGAACATTGTATGAAATGGTGATGACAATGATGAAAGGAACATCATATGAAATGGTGATGACAATGATGACAATGATGAAAGGAACATCGTATGAAATGGTGATGACAATGATGACAATGATGAAAGGAACATCGTATGAAATGGTGATGACAATGATGACAATGATGAAAGGAACATTGTATGAAATGGTGATGACAATGATGAAAGGAACATCGTATGAAATGGTGATGACAATGATGAAAGGAACATTGTATGAAATGGTGATGACAATGATGAAAGGAACATCGTATGAAATGGTGATGACAATGAGGAAAGGAACATTGCATGAAATGGTGATGACAATGATGAAAGGAACATTGTATGAAATGGTGATGACAATGATGAAAGAAACATTGTATGAAATGGTGATGACAATGAGGAAAGGAACATTGTATGAAATGGTGATGACAATGAGGAAAGGAACATTGCATGAAATGGTGATGACAATGATGAAAGGAACATTGTATGAAATGGTGATGACAATGATGAAAGGAACATTGTATGAAATGGTGATGACAATGATGAAAGGAACATTGTATGAAATGGTGATGTCAATGATGAAAGGAACATTGTATGAAATGGTGATGACAATGATGAAAGGAACATTGTATGAAATGGTGATGACAATGATGAAAGGAACATTGTATGAAATTGTGATGACAATGATGAAAGGAACATTGTATGAAATGGTGATGACAATGATGAAAGGAACATCGTATGAAATGGTGATGACAATGATGAAAGGAACATTGTATGAAATGGTGATGACATTGATGAAAGGAACATCGTATGAAATGGTGATGACAATGATGAAAGGAACATTGAATGAAATGGTGATGACAATGATGAAAGGAACATTGTATGAAATGGTGATGACATTGATGAAAGGAACATTGAATGAAATGGTGATGACAATGATGAAAGGAACATTGTATGAAATGGTGATGACAATGATGAAAGGAACATCGTATGAAATGGTGATGACAATGATGAAAGGAACATTGTATGAAATGGTGATGACATTGATGAAAGGAACATTGAATGAAACTAGGGCATGCCCGTACTATATATAAGCTAGGACGTGCCCGTACGTGGGTGCCCGTTCCTTGCCAAAAAAAAAAAAAAAAAAATTTGTGTAGGGGTGTGTGTGTGTAAACATCCTCGGGCGTGCCCGTACGTGGGTGCAAAAAAACATGCGTGCAAACAACAACAAAAAAAAAAAACTTTGAAACCACGTGGCAGTAACGACCACAGAACCCCCCTCCCTCTATTTACATGAATGGTTTGGTCCATTCGCAACGACCACAGAACCCCCCCCCCCCCCTCTATTTACATGAATGGTTTGGTCCATTCGCAAAGCCAAAGCGAACGACCACAGAACCCCCCCCTCTATTTACATGAATGGTTTGGTCCATTCGCAAAGCCAAAGCGAACGACCACAGAACACCCCCCCCCCCCCCTCTATTTACATGAATGGTTTGGTCCATTCGCAAAGCCAAAGCGAACGGCGAACGGCTAAATCGCCATAGCTCGGTAAGTACTTGTCCGATTAATTTCAAACCTTGAAAAGGCACATCCTCGGGTCCCCAGCAATATACCTGGCAAGTTTCAAGTATATCGGACCGGTAGTTGTCGAGAAACAGCGGTCACAGACAAACAAACAAACGTACAAACGTACAAACGTACAAACGTACAAACGTACAAACAAACACACAGAGATTACTGGAATTATAGATAGATGGTGATGACAATGATGAAAGGAACATTATATGAAATGGTGATGACATTGATGAAAGGAACATTGAATGAAATGGTGATGACAATGATGAAAGGAACATTGTATGAAATGGTGATGACAATGATGAAAGGAACATCGTATGAAATGGTGATGACAATGATGAAAGGAACATTGAATGAAATGGTGATGACAATGATGAAAGGAACATTGTATGAAATGGTGATGACAATGAGGAAAGGAACATTGTATGAAATGGTGATGACAATGATGAAAGGAACATTGAATGAAATGGTGATGACAATGATGAAAGGAACATTGCATGAAATGGTGATGACAATGATGAAAGGAACATTGTATGAAATGGTGATGACAATGATGAAAGGAACATTGTATGAAATGGTGATGACAATGATGACAATGATGAAAGGAACATTGTACGAAATGGTGATGACAATGATGAAAGGAACATCATATGAAATGGTGATGACAATGATGACAATGATGAAAGGAACATCGTATGAAATGGTGATGACAATGATGACAATGATGAAAGGAACATCGTATGAAATGGTGATGACAATGATGACAATGATGAAAGGAACATTGTATGAAATGGTGATGACAATGATGAAAGGAACATCGTATGAAATGGTGATGACAATGATGAAAGGAACATTGTATGAAATGGTGATGACAATGATGAAAGGAACATCGTATGAAATGGTGATGACAATGAGGAAAGGAACATTGCATGAAATGGTGATGACAATGATGAAAGGAACATTGTATGAAATGGTGATGACAATGATGAAAGAAACATTGTATGAAATGGTGATGACAATGAGGAAAGGAACATTGTATGAAATGGTGATGACAATGAGGAAAGGAACATTGCATGAAATGGTGATGACAATGATGAAAGGAACATTGTATGAAATGGTGATGACAATGAGGAAAGGAATATTGCATGAAATGGTGATGACAATGATGAAAGGAACATTGTATGAAATGGTGATGACAATGATGAAAGGAACATTGTATGAAATGGTGATGACAATGATGAAAGGAACATTGTATGAAATGGTGATGACAATGATGAAAGGAACATTGTATGAAATGGTGATGACAATGATGAAAGGAACATTGTATGAAATGGTGATGACAATGATGAAAGGAACATTGTATGAAATGGTGATGACAATGATGAAAGGAACATTGTATGAAATGGTGATGACAATGATGAAAGGAACATTGTATGAAATGGTGATGACGATGATGAAAGGAACATCGTATGAAATGGTGATGACAATGATGAAAGGAACATGTATGAAATGGTGATGACAATGATGAAAGGAACATTGTATGAAATGGTGATGACAATGATGAAAGGAACATTGTATGAAATGGTGATGACAATGATGAAAGGAACATCGTATGAAATGGTGATGACATTGATGAAAGGAACATTGTATGAAATGGTGATGACAATGATGAAAGGAACATTGCATGAAATGGTGATGACAATGATGAAAGGAACATTGAATGAAATGGTGATGACAATGATGAAAGGAACATTGTATGAAATGGTGATGACAAT
The DNA here is from genome assembly GCF_964187855.1 of Myxine glutinosa. Taxonomy (NCBI): domain Eukaryota; kingdom Metazoa; phylum Chordata; class Myxini; order Myxiniformes; family Myxinidae; genus Myxine; species Myxine glutinosa. The sequence continues at coordinate 88,973 of NW_027617195.1, read as the reverse complement.
GATGAAAGGAACATTGTATGAAATGGTGATGACAATGATGACAATGATGAAAGGAACATTGTATGAAATGGTGATGACAATGATGAAAGGAACATCGTATGAAATGGTGATGACAATGATGAAAGGAACATTGTATGAAATGGTGATGACAATGATGAAAGGAACATCGTATGAAATGGTGATGACATTGATGAAAGGAACATTGTATGAAATGGTGATGACAATGTTGAAAGGAACATTGCATGAAATGGTGATGACAATGATGAAAGGAACATTGTATGAAATGGTGATGACAATGATGAAAGAAACATTGTATGAAATGGTGATGACAATGATGAAAGAAACATTGTATGAAATGGTGATGACAATGAGGAAAGGAACATTGTATGAAATGGTGATGACAATGAGGAAAGGAACATTGCATGAAATGGTGATGACAATGATGAAAGGAATATTGCATGAAATGGTGATGACAATGATGAAAGGAACATTGTATGAAATGGTGATGACAATGATGAAAGGAACATTGTATGAAATGGTGATGACAATGATGAAAGGAACATTGTATGAAATGGTGATGACAATGATGAAAGGAACATCGTATGAAATGGTGATGACATTGATGAAAGGAACATTGTATGAAATGGTGATGACAATGATGAAAGGAACATTGTATGAAATGGTGATGACAATGATGAAAGGAACATTGAATGAAATGGTGATGACAATGATGAAAGGAACATTGTATGAAATGGTGATGACAATGAGGAAAGGAACATTGTATGAAATGGTGATGACATTGATGAAAGGAACATTGTATGAAATGGTGATGACAATGATGAAAGGAACATTGTATGAAATGGTGATGACAATGATGAAAGGAACATTGAATGAAATGGTGATGACAATGATGAAAGGAACATTGTATGAAATGGTGATGACAATGAGGAAAGGAACATTGTATGAAATGTTGATGACAATGATGAAAGGAACATTGTATGAAATGGTGATGACAATGAGGAAAGGAACATTGCATGAAATGGTGATGACGATGACAATGATAACAATGATGATGATGGTGGTGATAGTGATGATGATGATAATGATAACAATGATGATGGTGGTGATTGTGATGACTATAATAATGATAACAATAATGATGGTGGTGATTGTGATGATGATGGTGGTGATTTTGATAGTGGTGTCGACGATAATGATAACAATGATGGTGGTGATAGTGATGACGATGATAATGATAACAATGATTATGGTGGTGATTGTGATGGTGATGATGATGGTGGTGATGATGATTATGGTGGTGATTGTGATGGTGATGATGGTGGTGATAGTGATGACGATGATGGTGATAGTGATGACGATGATAATAATAACAATGATTATTGTGGTGATTGTGATGGTGATGATGGTGGTTATTGTGATGGTGATGATGGTGGTTATTGTGATGGTGGTGATAGTGATGACGATGATAATGATAACAATGATGATGATGGTGGTGATTGTGATTGTGATGGTGGTGATAGTGATGATAATGATAACAATGATGGTGGTGATTGTGGTGGTGTTGATGATGATGGTGGTGATAGTGATGATGATGGTGGTGATAGTGATGATGATGATAATAACAATGATGATTGTGGCGGTAGTGATGACGATGATAATGATAACAATGATTATGGTGGTGATTGTGATGGTGATGATGGTGGTGGTTATTGTGATGATGATGGTGGTGATTGTGATGGTGATGATGATGGTGGTGATTGTGATGATGATGGTGATGGTGGTGATAGTGATGGTGGTGATTGTGATGATGATGGTGATTGTGGTGATAGTGATGACGATGATAATGATAACAATGATGATGGTGGTGATTGTTGTGGTGGTGATGATAATGGTGGTGATAGTGATGACGATGATAATGATAACAATGATGATGGTGGTGATGATGGTGGTGATGATGATGGTGATGATGGTGGTGATGGTGATGATGATGATGGTGGTGATCGTGATGATGATGGTGACGGTGAGGATTATGACGATGGTGGTGATAGTGACGATGATGATTATGACGGCGATGATAATAATAATCATGTTGATGGTGGTGATGATGGCAATGACGATTGGGTTTGCAAGGGTAAAACAATGGAGACGGAAATAAAGCCGAAATAGCTCGTGTTATACAAGAAGCAAGTTGCCTGGGCGTTGTGCGATACCACAGGGATTTTGATCTGTGCAGTGGAAACACTTTCTCTCTCTCACACTCCCACTCCCACTCTCACTCTCACTCTCACTCTCTCTCTCTCTCGCTCCCTCTTCCTCCTTTCCAGGTAGGGCTGTTAGGCGAATCTGAAGTCCGAGTGAACTAAGCGATAGAAGAGCAAAGAAATAGACGGGCTAATTACAGATCCATATAGAATCTGTGCAAATTCTATGTACAACCGATATACCTGTTCAAAATTGCGAAGCAGTCAGAATTCAGAGGGAGGAAAGGTATATAATTGGCTGTTAAAAGTGTAGGAAAGGGAACTATATTTAACACCGGTAACTGTGCCTTTGCCACCATATTATTAGTTCGAGTCTCTTTTAGCGCTGAACAAGCGCTCGATATAAGCACAGGACAGCAAAGGTAAAAACTCAAGGATTTGTGGAATCGAACACCGCACGCATGCCGAAAGAGGGTAAGTGATTGATTGTTTTCATGTTCGTTTGAATATTGTTTGATAAAATTGCACATTCAATGTACAAATTCCCTAATCTACTGAAACCGTGTATACCTGGCTGGATACCTTTTTTGCGAACCATGAGGGGTGTTCAAGAAGTAAATTCAATAAGGTGTTCAATAATTTACCAAAGGCTCATAATTGCTGAGAAATGGCAAAAAGAAAATTCGCTTGTAAAAAGTATGTGTAATTAATAATTAGAAGCCATGAAGTCTTGAGAGATCTGCGGGATTTTCACAATTCGAGATCTGAGATATTTCAAGGTGAGAACCGTGAATCTGAACGGATCGCCACTGAATCGCACGATACTCGACTAAAAGTGGCAGGGAATTGTAATCTGTTCATGGTGCCGGCGATAGCTCGCCTACTCTTGGTGAAGGACATCTTTAATGTCAACCGACTAATACCGGCAGACGGGACGCCCGGCTTAACATCCAGCCGAAGGACAGGACTTTCTGATGCAACACCCTGCCTATGAAGCACCTGACTAGTCTGGAAATGGAACCCAGACTAGACAGGTCAAAGGTAAATGCAGTAAGTTTGTTCACTAAAGTTGTCACTTGATTCATTCATACTATTAGTATTACTAGGCGTGCGTACCCGTCGCTTCGCGTACCCATCACTTCGCGTACCCATCACTTCGCGTACCCATCACTTTGCGTACCCATCACTTCGCGTACCCATCACTTCGCGTACCCATCACTTTGCGTACCCATCACTTCGCGTACCCATCACTTCGCTGACGGATTTAATCAAAAAATTGCATGTCTATCTGTAAATCGCAATAGGGATGTAAAATTAAGTGAAACATGCAAAAACGGATCTTTATAACATGTAGTTGTTGTTGTTTGTGTGCTCTATCTGTCTACCTTTATATACTGTATTTTTATGACTTCGAGAAATATTACTACCGTGAAGGAGCTGTGCTCCAACACGAGTCGAAAGGATTGACGCGACAAAAGACGGAATTCGTCCGAGTTGCTTTATTGCACGAATCAAACTCAGGTACTCTGAAAAGCCCGTTTATCGGGCAGCAATATATATACACATCATGCCGGAGCGTTTGCCCGGGAAAGGCGAGACCGGGCGTGCCCGGGCGTGCCCGGGCGTCCTGGGCGAGCCCTGGAAAGGCGAGTCTGGGCGTGCCCGGGCGTCCTAGGCGAGCCCTGGAAAGGCGAGGCTGGGCGTGCCCGGGCGTCCTGGGCGAGTCCTGGAAAGGCGAGTCTGGACATGCCCGGGCGTCCTGGGCGAGCCCTGGAAAGGCGAGAGCGGGCATGCCCGGGCGTCCTGGGTGAGCCCTGGAAAGACGAGAGCGGGCATGCCCTGGCGTCCTGGGTGAGCCCTGGAAAGACGAGAGCGGGCATGCCCGGGCGTCCTGGGTGAGCCCTGGAAAGGCGAGAGCGGGCATGCCCGGGCGTCCTGGGCGAGCCCTGGAAAGGCGAGAGCGGGCATGCCCGGGCGTCCTGGGCGAGCCCTGGAAAGGCGAGAGCGGGCATGCCCGGGCGTCCTGGGCGAGCCCTGGAAAGGCGAGAGCAGGCATGCCCGGGCGTCCTGGGTGAGCCCTGGAAAGAGGAGTCTGGGCATGCCCGGGAAAGACGTGCCCGGGCGGCTCGGGAACGGTGAGTCCGGGCATGCCCGGGAGAGGCGCGTCTGGGCCTGTCTGGGCGGCCTGGACGAGCCCGGCATGGTGATTGCTCCCTGGCCACGTCCTCAGTAGGTGCAAGGCGATTGTGTATACCCAGCAGTAACCGCGACACACTCCCCTCCAGAATCGACTTGCACCGGCAGGGTCAATTTAAGGGGGGTCCTGATGACCCAGCCGAAGCGACCCCTGGAGGGTTGGGGGGGGGTCCGGTGTGGTGGTGGGTGGTCGAGCGGGGGGAACTGTGGACGGGGGTGGCCTCGCCGTGGAGGAGGTGCCAACCGTAGTGGTTGGTCGACGTCCACGTGCACCGGCTTGAGGCGGTCCACCAAAATCCGGTCCGACCTGCCGCCGATAGCGATGACGAACGACTTGTTGTCCCGTCGCAGGACCCGGAAGGGCCCGTCATACGGCGGCCGGAGTGGCCCCCGGTGTGCGTCATGACACACAAAAACGTACTCCGCTGTGCGAAGCGCTGGGGGGGGGACGTAGGACTGGGGGCCACCGTGGCGGGACGTTGGCACGGGGGCAAACCGTGGGGTGGTCTCCTGGAGGTCAGAGCGCTGGCGAGCTGCGGACCAGGGACTGGTAGCGTCGGGCACGAACTCGCCCGGGACGCGGAGCGGCTGGCCATAGACGAGCTCGGCGGTGGACGCTTGGAGGTCCTCCTTGGGGGGCCTTGCGAAGGCCCAAAAGGACCCACGGCAGCTCGTCGGCCCAACCGTCGTCCTGAAGGCCGGCCATGAGCACGGCCTTCATAGAGCGGTGAAAACGCTCGCACAACCCATTGGCTTGGGGGTGGTAGGACGTGGTACGGTGGAGCTGGACTCCCAGGTTGCGGGCGACCGCGCCCCACAGCTCGGAGGTGAACTGCGGACCGCGGTCCGAAGAGATGTCCGCCGGTGCGCCGAAACGGGCGACCCAGGTGGCGATGAAAGCCTGTGCCACGTCGGCGGTGGTGGTGGAAATGAGGGGAACGGCCTCCGGCCACCTGGTGATCCTGTCCACCATGGTGAGCAGGTGTGTGAAACCCCGCGATGGGGGAAGGGGGCCCACCAGGTCCACGTTGACATGGTCGAAACGCCGTTCAGGCACGGTGAAAGGTGCCAGCGGGGCCTGGGTGTGGCGGTGGACCTTGGCCCGCTGGCAGGCCGTGCAGGCGTTGGCCCAATCGCGGACGTCCCGTCGAAGGCCGTGCCAGACGAAACGCGCCGACACCAGCTTCTGGGAAGCTTTCCGGCCCGGGTGAGAAAGGCCGTGGATGGAGGCGAAAATGCGGCGCTGCCAGGTAACGGGCACGATGGGGCGAGGCTGGCCTTGGGAGACGTCGCAGAGCAGGACAGTGTCCGCGAAGGGGACGTCGGCCAGGCGGAGGCCCGTGTCCGCCGCCCGGAGGGCTTGCACCGTGGTGTCGGTGGTCTGGTCGGCCGCCATGAGCGCGAAGTCCACGCCGAGGTGGACCGCGTTCGCGCTGGCCCGAGAAAGACAGTCGGCCACGGCGTTGTCTTTGCCGGCGAAGTGCCGGATGTCCGTGGTAAATTCTGACACGGCGCAGAGGTGGCGCTGCTGGCGGGCCGACCACGGCTCCATGACTTTGGCCATTGCGTAAACCAATGGCTTGTGGTCGACGAAAGCCGTGAACGGGCGGCCCTCCAGGAGGTGCCGGAAATGGCGAACGGCCAGGTATAGACCGAGGAGCTCACGGTCAAACGTGCTGTATTTTAACTCGTTCGGCCGGAGCTGCCGGCTAAATAAAGCGAGTGGCTGCCAAACCCCGTTCACCCATTGTTCATGTACGGCGCCCACCGCGTAGTCGGAGGCGTCCGTAGTGAGGGCGATGGGAGCGTCAAGCACCGGGTGAGCCAGCAGCGTTGCGTCGGCGAGGGCCCGCTTCACGCTCGTGAATGCCGCGTCCATGGCCGCAGACCAGACGATGTCATGCCTGGCCGGCTTGCCCCGGAGGGCTTCGTAAAGGGGCCGCATGAGCTGAGCAGCGCGGGGCACGAATCGGTTATAGAAATTCACCATGCCGAGGAACTCCTGCAGGGCCTTGATGGAGCGGGGACGCGGGAACTTGGTGATGGCCTCGACCTTGGTTAGCAGCGGCACGGCCCCGTTCTTGGTGATGCGGTGGCCCAAAAAGTCAACGGCCGTCGTGCCGAAGTGGCATTTGGCCGGGTTGACGATTAAGCCGTGCTCGCTGAGGCGTCCGAACAGTGTTCGGAGGTGGAGGAGGTGCTCGGCCCGGGACGTGCTGGCGACGAGGATGTCGTCCAGGTAGACGAAGAGGAATGGCAAGTCGCGCAGCACGCCGTCCATCAAGCGTTGGAACGCCTGGACCCGCGTTATTGAGGCCAAACGGCATCCTCAAAAATTCGAACAGGCCGAACGGCGTGATGACGGCCGTTTTTGGGACGTCGGCCGGCCTGACAGGTACCTGGTGGTGTCCCCGTATCAGGTCAATTTTTGAAAAAATGACCCGTCCCACCAAACGGGTGGAAAAGTCTGGGATGTGCGGGATCAGATACCTGTCGGGGGTGGTAGCGTCGTTGAGGTGGCGGTAGTTGCCACATAGGCGCCATCCGCCCCCCGGCTTTGGCACGATGTGCAGTGGTGAGGCCCACGCGCTATCGGAGCGCCGCACGATGCCGAGGCGCTCCAACGCGTTGAACTCGGCTTTGGCCACGGCGAGCTTGGCCGGGTCGAGGCGGCAGGCTCTGGCGTAGACCGGCGGGCCCGTAGTTGGTATGTGGTGCTCGATACCATGTCTCACTGCGACGGCCGAAAACGTCGGCCGCGTGAGGGCCGGGAATTCCGCGAGCAGGCGAGCGAACTCGTTCGCTGCTGGGAGGGCGCATGCTAGTTCGGTCGGCGCGGAGCTGCTCATCGTACATGCCAGGGAGCTGAAGGTCTCGGCGTTGACAAGGCGACGCCGTTTGACGTCGACCAGCTGCCCGTGTGCGCAGAGGAAGTCAGCGCCCAGCAAAGCCATGGGCACGCTTGCGGTCACAAAGGTCCAATTAAAGCGCTGGCTGCCGAAGCAGAGGGTGACGTTGCGTGGGCCGAAGGTGCGTTTGGCCGATCCGTTGGCAGCGACAAAGGAGGGGCTGCAAACGGCGGTCTGCTTGTCCTGCTCGGAGGCGGGTATGACGCTCAGTTGGGCGCCGGTGTCGCAAAGGAAACGCCACCCGGACGCTTTGTCCTTAATAAAAAGCAAGTTGCCTGAGTGGCCGGCGCTCATGGCTGGTAATGAACGGCGGCCCGGTCGTTTCCCGACTTGCCGAAAGTGCACTGGTGTTGGCACGTCCGAGCCTTCCGTCTGAACCTGGTGTGGTAATAACACCACGCCTGGTCAGGTGGAGGCCCCGGCCGTCGTGTTGGAAACGGTCGGCGCGGCGTGGCGGCCGCCAGTTGCACCGGCAGTTCAGCCTCCAACCGCACAGGGCGCTCGGGCGCCATGGGCGTCACCTCGGACGGCGGCGGGTTCCAGATAGCCGCCCCGATGTGCTGGCCTGCCGAGGAGATCTTGTCGGCATCCCTGGCGAGGGCGCGGGGATCTGCGATCTGCGTGCCTGCCAGGGCAAGGTGTACCTGGCTAGGCAGTTGGTGGAGGAACAGCTCTCGGAAAAGAAAATCCGGAGAGTGCTCACCGAGCAGCGAGAGCACGTAGTCCATTCACTCGGACGGGCGCGTGTCGCCGAGCTCGGGCAGGTCAAGCAGGCGTCGTGCGCGTTCCGCCGGTGAGAGGGTGGGAGCGTCTTGATCGCGCCATACTTGTCAGCGGCCGGCGGGCGCTGGAGGAAGCTCAGGGCGCGGGCCACGGTGGCGGAGCCGAGCGCTGCTACCACATGGTGGAAGCGGGTGTCGTCGGCGGTGATGCCTCGCAGGGCAAACTGGGAGTCCGCCTGGGCGAACCAAACCGCCGCGTGAGCCTCCCATAAGGTAGGCAGCTTAAGTGCAACTGCCGTGTCCATGTCGTGGGTCACCAATGAAGGAGCTGTGCTCCAATGCGAGTCGAAAGGATTGACGCGACAAAAGACGGAAATTCGTCCGAGTTGCTTTATTGCACGAATCAAACTCGGGTACTCTGAAAAGCCCGTTTATCGGGCAGCAATATATATACACATCATGCCGGAGCGTTTGCCCGGGAAAGGCGAGACCGGGCGTGCCCGGGCGTCCTGGGCGAGCCCTGGAAAGGCGTCTGGACATGCCCGGGCGTCCTGGGCGAGCCCTGGAAAGGCGAGTCTGGACATGCCCGGGCGTCCTGGGCGAGTCCTGGAAAGGCGAGTCTGGACATGCCCGGGCGTCCTGGGCGAGCCCTGGAAAGGCGAGAGCGGGCATGCCCGGGAGAGGCGTGTCTGGGCCTGTCCGGGCAGCCTGGACGAGCCCGGCATGGTGATTGCTCCCTGGCCGCGTCCTCGGTCGGTGCAAGGCGATTGTGTATACCCAGCGGTAACCGCTACAACCGGTACATATTATTTTGTGTGCTCTTCTATGTCCTTCTAAAATCTAAAGGGTTCCTGCTGTCATAGAATAATAAATATTACCGACCCGTAGAACCGCTACATAAAGCTTCAATTCCCGCTTCTTCTTCTTCTTCTTATTCACTCTCCTCTTTTTAAAAAAGGACTTTTAAAACAGCTATTTTTATGATTAAACGGACAAATTTTTGTTCCAAGGAAATCGAGTACGGTATGCACTTTCCAATCAAGTAAATCGATTATGAGCTTTCCAATGGTGTCATTTTCATTTATAATATTCTACGACAGCAGGAATTGCTAAAGTTCGAGGGCATGCTTCTTCTTACTCTTCTTCCTCTTCTTCACCTTGACAAACACAAACAGACCGACACATCATCTTTTAGTAATAGATATTTAAGACAAACAGGCAACGTAACGAAATGTTTCAATCAGACAGGGTAGCTATAACAAAACTTACACTCAGAGTTTTATTTTCAGTGTTTATCTCAGCTTTGTATAACATATACAGAACCTTGAAGGAGCGGCGCTCCAACGCGAGTCGAAAGAATTGACGCGACCAAAGACGGAATTCGTCCGAGTTGCTTTATTGAAACAAAACAGCTCAGGTATTCTGACCAGCCCGTTTATCGGGCAGCAATATATATACACATTTATGTCGGGAAGTTTGCCCGGCAAAAGCTATACCGGGCATGCCCGGGTGTCAAGGGCGAGCCTTGGAAAGGCGAGTCTGGACCTGCCCGGGCGTGTTTGGCTGCGGCCTGGCATGTCGAGGCTGGGCGTGCCCGGGCGCTCTGGGCGAGCCCTGGAAAGGCGATAGCGGGCATGCCCGGACGCTCTGGGCGAGCCCTGGAAAGGCGATAGCGGGCATGCCCGGACGCTCTGGGCGAGCCCTGAAAAGGCGATAGCGGGCATGCCCGGACGCTCTGGGCGAGCCCTGGAAAGGCGATAGCGGGCATGCCCGGACGCTCTGGGCGAGCCCTGGAAAGGCGATAGCGGGCATGCCCGGACACTCTGGGCGAGCCCTGGAAAGGCGATAGCGGGCATGCCCGGACGCTCTGGGCGAGCCCTGGAAAGGCGATAGCGGGCATGCCCGGACGCTCTGGGCGAGCCCTGGAAAGGCGATAGCGGGCATGCCCGTACGCTCTGGGCGAGCCCTGGAAAGGCGATAGCGGGCGTGCCCGGACGCTCTGGGCGAGCCCTGGAAAGGCGAGAGCGGGCATGCCCGGGAAAGGCGAGACCGGGCGTGCCCGGGAGGTTCGGGCGTGCCCGGGAACAGTGAGTCCGGGCATGCCCGGGAGAGGCGCGTCTGGCCGTGTTCTGGCCGGTGCAAGGCGATTGTGTGCATCCAGCGGTAACCGCTACAACCTAACACATTGATGTCTCTTAGGGTTTGTGTACAAATGATCCTCTATCGTCTCTACAACAAAGTCTGGTAACAGATTTGTCAACACTTGTCCACTCCCTGAACTGTTACACAGCTGAGCTCCATTTTCTGTTCTGTTAGGCTACTCATTGGCTGATGGTATTTATGGCGTTTACCAATTGGCTAAAGGTACAGCCATGTTGTTGTTTTTTTGTTTTTTTTTGTTTTTTTTTGTATACAAGATCGAGGCTTGTGTAAGAGCTAACATTAATGACCAAAAAAAAAGAAACGGACACATAAGACAAAATAAAGGGAGCGGGAGACAAGATGGGGAGAGAGGGGGAAGCACACAAGTACAACATTTGAGAGCAGGGACATCAGGAGATCAAATAAGATCGGAAATGAGAGTGTTGAAATAGAACATGTCAGATTTTTACATGACACATGACATATGATACACGACTTTGTGTGAAGGCACACGCGCACACCAGTCATGGAAATGTCTCACAAGAAAAATGTCTCATGTCGTCCCCCGTCCTTACCCACAATCTTTATTCCCCCAATTAACCCTTCCTTACCCACAATCTTTATTCCCCCAATTAACCCCTCCTTACCCACAATCTTTATTCCCCCAATTAACCCCTCCTTACCCACAATCTTTATTCCCCCAATTAACCCTTCCTTACCCACAATCTTTATTCCCCCAATTAACCCTTCCTTACCCACAATATTTATTCCCCCAATTAACCCTTCCTTACCCACAATCCTTATTCCCCCAATTAACCCTTCCTTACCCACAATATTTATTCCCCCAATTAACCCCTCCTTACCCACAATCTTTATTCCCCCAATTAACCCTTCCTTACCCACAATCTTTATTCCCCCAATTAACCCTTCCGTACCCACAATCTTTATTCCCCCAATTAACCCTTCCTTACCCACAATCTTTATTCCCCCAATTAACCCCTCCTTACCCACAATCTTTATTCCCCCAATTAACCCTTCCTTACCCACAATCTTTATTCCCCCAATTAACCCTTCCGTACCCACAATCTTTATTCCCCCAATTAACCCTTCCTTACCCACAATCTTTATTCCCCCAATTAACCCTTCCTTACCCACAATATTTATTCCCCCAATTAACCCTTCCTTACCCACAATCTTTATTCCCCCAATTAACCCTTCCTTACCCACAATATTTATTCCCCCAATTAACCCCTCCTTACCCACAATCTTTATTCCCCCAATTAACCCTTCCTTACCCACAATCTTTATTCCCCCAATTAACCCTTCCGTACCCACAATCTTTATTCCCCCAATTAACCCTTCCTTACCCACAATCTTTATTCCCCCAATTAACCCCTCCTTACCCACAATCTTTATTCCCCCAATTAACCCTTCCTTACCCACAATCTTTATTCCCCCAATTAACCCTTCCTTACCCACAATATTTATTCCCCCAATTAACCCTTCCTTACCCACAATCTTTATTCCCCCAATTAACCCTTCCTTACCCACAATATTTATTCCCCCAATTAACCCCTCCTTACCCACAATCTTTATTCCCCCAATTAACCCTTCCTTACCCACAATCTTTATTCCCCCAATTAACCCTTCCTTACCCACAATCTTTTTTCCCCCAATTAACCCTTCCTTACCCACAATATTTATTCCCCCAATTAACCCCTCCTTACCCACAATCTTTTTTCCCCCAATTAACCCTTCCTTACCCACAATCTTTTTTCCCCCAATTAACCCTTCCTTACCCACAATCTTTATTCCCCCAATTAACCCTTCCTTACCCACAATCTTTTTTCCCCCAATTAACCCTTCCTTACCCACAATATTTATTCCCCCAATTAACCCCTCCTTACCCACAATCTTTTTTCCCCCAATTAACCCTTCCTTACCCACAATCTTTTTTCCCCCAATTAACCCTTCCTTACCCACAATCTTTTTTTCCCCCAATTAACCCTTCCTTACTCAACCATCTTACTTTGAGGTTCCTGAGTTTCCTCCCCTCCTCTCTCTCTCTCTCTCTCTTTCTCTTCCTCTTCGTTCATTCCCTTGATTATTTGTCCAAGTGTATCCCGACTGTCAATTTATACCTTCCGTCACCTTAGTCTCCATGAGTCTCTATCTTATATGAATAATAATAATAATAATAATAATAATAATAACTATAAATACAAATGTATGCATCATATCAGCACATCTCAACATTAGATTTTACCATGTGAAACATTTCCGATGGTCGATCTATGAAGACAGAACTCTGAAAAAACCGGAATTATGGGAAATGTGTATTTTTTTTAACACATTGGAGACAGTTGAGCAAGCATTTCCCTGTATAACAACCAAATCCCAAAAGGAAATAATTTTTCATCCGATAGCATGCTTGTTTCAAGCAAGGATGTAAATTCATGTACTGAGCATAGTTACAGTGCTGGAAAGTTAATGTACGAATGGATTGGATAATCGGTTCTTAAGATGAGCGACAAAATCAATCTGAGCCAAACCTTTGCCGTTGTCTAACAAGTGTGGCGGGCAACATAGTTTATCAAGCTTCCCTTAAAGCCAGGCTTCGATCAAAAAGAGGCAAAAATCGTTTCTTGGCTTTTCTTCTGACAATCTTCTCCCATCTATTGTTTGAAGCTGCCATCACGAGATTCATCCAATTTATATTACTTGTGGGAGGCAGTTCCATCCCACTCTTCCTTCATTCAAGGGCTTCAAGCGGGCAGTGTACCGCCATCTCATATCGTCCCCCGTCTTTACCCACAATCTTTATTCCCCCCATTAACCCTTCCTTACTCAACCACCTTACTTTGAGGTTGCTGAGTTTACTCCCCTGCTCTCTCTCTCTTTCCTTTCCTCTTCATTCATTTCCATGATTATTGTGGCCAAGTGAAGCCCTAATGTCAGTTTATACCCTCCGTTACCTTCATCTCCCATGAGTCTCTATCTTGTATACAACATGCATTTTAAGGCCATTTTCCCTGCTAGAGCGGGGGTTAGCCTTGCGGTCCCCATGACAATCTTCTCCATTTTGCCCTATTTTCTGCATCTCCCCTTGTTAACCCCCTTGCCCTCATTTCTTCTTCCACCATCTTTAGCCAAGTCTTTCTCGGTCTTCCCCGTCCTCTACTTCCTTCTACATTCATTTCCATCACTCTTCTCAACCAGTCACTTTCATCCTTCCTCAACACATGACCAAACCATCTCAGCCTGTTCCTCTTCACAGCATCAATCACAGGCTCTATTCCCATCATCTTTCGCAATTCATCATTTGTCTTCCTCTCTCTCAACGATACTCCGCACATCCACCGAACCATTCGCATTTCCACCCTTTCCAGCCTTCGTTGCTGCTCTACGTTCATTACCCATGTCTGGCTCCCATAAATCATAACACTTCTCGCACATGCAGCATACACCTTTCCCTTCAGCTTCAATGACACTCCCCTTCTCGTCAGCACGCCAACTTCTTCCATGCACATCTCACTCTATCTTGTATGAAAAATAATAATACTAAATACACATTTATGCATCATATCAGCACATCTCAACATTATATTTTACCAATTAAATGTATTTCGTTTCTCTTGAATATCTTATATATATATATGTATTGTCGTTTGGGCCCTCTACATAATTTTCAACTTAGCAGTTATGATGGTTGAGTGGGTATTAAGCAGTGTTGCATTGCTATCCCTGGTGTTGGTTCAATTCCCAAGGATGCTCAGTGGAAGGACATTCTGCACCTGCAAGTGGTGTGGCAACCTGTCCAGGCTTTGTTCTTAGCCACAGGATCGTTCACGACTTGTCATCCCTTTGATCTGACAAAGAGCAGATGGGAATTGAAAAACCACATGGCTGCTCCTCATGGGAAATTTATCATGAGATTTAAAAATGCACAGATTGATGCAAGTTAGTCGACAGCTGGCTGAACACCAATTCAAACATGGTCACTCTTACCCCAGTGTATTTGCTTCCTTGTACGGTATGAAGACAGCAAATAGTGGCACTTAGGACAACCCCCCAAAATGTCAAGTATTAATACCTATAGGTAGCTACAAGTTAACACATTATAAAACCCAATTTTGAAATAGCTGCATGCACTCATCTCTGAGCTGTCTTGTCTATGTTTTGAATTTTGACCCACCCTGGTTTTTGGAGGACGGCACAGAACACATATGAACAAAAGGTGGGAGTGGAGAGGAAGCCTTAGCCAGAGGTACTCCTGGGGGTGGGGTGGAGAGAGGGCAGTGCAAGGAGAGTGAGGAAGAGAGTTTTTGATAAAGATAGCAACCCCACCACCAGGACGAGGCTCAGGTCTATCATACCGGGGGAAGGAGTAACCCGGGAGAGATATTAAGGAATCAGAGACATCTTGAAGGAGGAAAGTTTCTGTTAAGCAGATCAAGTCTGGATTGTCAGAAGCAACCTGCATGGAGAGATCAGTCAGGTTTGAGCGAAGGCCCCGGATGTTTGAGGTCCATACCGTTAATGAAGAAAGAGGGGGAGCATCGGATGCAAGACAGAGGAGGAGAGGGGTAGGGTCAGATGAAGGATGAGAGGGGGAGCTCGGGAGAGCAGTTGATAGTGTGTCAGAGATTACAGAAGAGTTACAAGAAAGGGAAGGATGAGGAGGACAAAAGGTTTGATGGTGATGGGATGAGGCAAAGTGAGGGGTTGTTTGAGTGGGGGGGGGGGGGGGAGCAGAGGAAAGTAGAAGGTTGGGGGAGGTGGAGGTATGAGATAGAGGGGAGACGAAGTGGGGAGGATGTGGCTTTGAGGAGGAGGGGGATGGGGGAGAATTGGAGAGGGATGGTAGGGGAGGAAATTTGAAGGAGAGGGGTTGGGGGGAGTTTTGAAGGGGAGAGGTGAGGGGGAGTTTAGGAGGGGAGAGGTGAGGGGGAGTTTAGGAGGGGAGGGGCAAGGGGGGAGTTTAGCAGGGGAAGGGCAAGGGGGGACATTTGGAGGGGAAAGGTGAGGGAAGAGTTTATAAAGTGGATGATTAATGATCCCATTTCATAGGCAGGGCGAGGCATCAATGTATGTATGGGTCATCCATTGGTCGTTAAGCCAGAGCTATCCCTGCCAGCATTGGTTGAAGGTAGACGTTAAAGATCCTACGGTGTCCTTCACAAAGAGTAAGTGATGTATCATCAGCAACCTGAAACGAAATGCGAATTCGTGCCTAAAACTGCAGATAGCAAGCAGTCTGGCCTCCTTGGACACTCCTTGAAACACCAACAAAATTTTCTTACATTTCATGGATATTGATTGAGGAACGGTCCAAAAAAAATAAAAAGAGAAGCTAATTATTTTTGAAGAGTCTAATTTGTACAATTCTGAATTTTTTAGGGATCTTTGGATTTTTTTATTTAGAATAGCTCTGTTGTGCCTAATCGTTTGTAGCGACATGAAACATAACAGGAAACTATCCCTAACCCCATTCCTTAGTGGGTGTAGGGAAGTGTTTCAGGCCTCCATAAAAAAAAAATCGAATTTTATTTTTACGGCGTAGCCCACAGGACAAAGCCATCTAGAACAGTGTTTGTCTTTCTGTATGAAAGTATGTATGTATGTACAGTCACGTGAAAAAGTAAGTACACCCCATGTAAAGTTTTGACTTTTTCAACATATTTCAACATACAGCTATTTGATCTTCATTTCAACAATATTGACAGAGAAAGGTGATATAATATTACAAATATCATGAAACATTTACATTTTGTAGTCCATTGTATAATTTAAATAAACATAAATGCAAATTTCGCATGTGGAAAAAGTAAGTACACCCCTACATTTATCACTACTTCAAATACCTAAAATTAGAATCAGGTGCACCAGCTCAGGTGCAAATGATGAGAACATCGTTAGAGAGGATCGTGGAGGAACCTGTCTTATTTAAACCTCAGACATTTAGTTTGGTTTGCTCTTTGTTGTTGAAGTGTGCGGCATCACCATGCCTAGATCAAAAGAGCTCTCTGAGGCCTTCAGAAAGAAGGTTATAGATGCCTACGAGTCTGGGAAGGGATTTAAAAAGATCTCCAAACAATTTGAAATCAATCATTCGACTGTCCGGAAGATCATCTACAAGTGGAGAAGATTGCAAACAACTGCCAACTTGATCAGGCCAGGCCGCCCCAGCAAGTTCAGCCCGAGAGAAGACCGCAAGATGCTGAAAGAAGTCTCTAAGAACCCCAGAATGTCATCACGGGACCGACAGGTAGCTCTTGCCACTGTTGATGTCAAAGTGCACGAGTCTACCATTAGAAAGAGGCTGCACAAATTTGATCTACATGGGAGCTGTGCCAGGAGGAAACCTTTGCTGTCCAGAAAGAACATCAGGGCAAGACTAAAGTTTGCCAATGAACACCGAGGCAAAGACCAGCACTTCTGGAACAATGTGCTCTGGAAAGGATGAGTCAAAGGTAGAGCTATTTGGCCACAGTACCAGAAGACATGTTTGGCGAAAACCAAAGACAGCATTTGACCACAAGAACCTGATACCAACTGCAAAGCATGGTGGTGGAAATATTATGGTTTGGGGCAGCTTTGCTGCATCAGGGCCTGGGCAGCTCACCATCATATAATCCACTATGAATTCTTCATTGTACCAGAGGGTGCTTGAGGATAATGTGAGGCCATCTGTCGGAAAGTTGAAGCACAACCGAAGGTGGACCTTGCAACATGACAATGACCCTAAACATACCAGTAAATCCACCAAGGAATGGCTGAAAAGAAAGAAATGGGGGGTTCTGGAATGGCCAAGTCAAAGCCCGGATCTAAATCCCATCGAGATGTTGTGGGGGGATTTGAAACGAGCTGTGCATGCAAGAAACCCCTCAAACATCGCACAGCTGAAAGAATTCTGCATGGAGGAGTGGGCAAAAATTTCTCCCAGTCGATGTCAGAGACTGGTAGATAGTTATAAGAAACGCCTACTTGAGGTTGTTTCTGCCAAAGGGGGCAATACCACCTATTAGAGCCAAGGGTGTACTTACTTTTTCCACATGCGAAATTTGCATTTATGTTTATTTAAATTATACAATGGATGACAAAATGTAAATGTTTCATGATATTTGTTATATTATATCACCTTTATCTTTCAGTGTTGTTGAAATGAAGATCAAATAGCTGTATGTTGAAATATGTTGAAAAAGTCAAAAACTTTACATGGGGTGTACTTACTTTTTCACGTGACTGTATACACTCAAACACAAACCATAAAAAATTTGCGTCAAAATTTCAAAAAGATTTTAAAAAATTGAAAAATAAACACACAAACAAAATATTCTCTGTTTGGATCACTGTATTAATGGAACCCTATTAACATTCGTTAAAACTATTCTCTTCACCCACATAATATATCGATGCTCCCAATTTAACTTTTGGCCATTCTACCAAAATTTTAGCTGGATAGTTTTAAGTTCGGGAAGGATTTAATAGTTAACTGATGCAAATAGATTCAGTGCATATCTCTTTGCCATTCCCCCCCATAAATTCACGTGGAAACAATGTTCCTAATTTTTTATTTTAATCTGACAAATAAAACTCGTGGTCTGGCAGGATAGCCTCGATGTATGCACACTCAACTCTGAGCTGTGTGACTTGGGTTTGAATCGTGACCCAGCTATACGCTCTCCCCTGCTGTTTCGTGGGCAGGGTGATTCATCAATGTGTGTGCCGTCCCCCGGTTTGACGTTGCGATGTAGTAGCGACGTTCTGTAAAGACAATGGTACCTGTGCATAGATATAGGGACGTCTGTGAAGACAGTGGTACCGGTACATCGATATAGGTAACTTATGCAAAAAGATTCAGTGCCTCTCCCCCCTTCCCTTTTCCCCATGAATATATATGCTCCATTTGCTGTCTGCGAGGGCACACATAGCATGCGTGCTTCCAATATTTTTGCAAAGAGCACACCAATGTGACATTATCATACTGGATACATGCTTTCAGAATTACAGATCACAATTTTTTTGAGAGTCAATGACAGCACCTAACCTTCTGCTCGAATGCCTTGTGGATAGCTCTCCACGTCAATACAGCAGTGACACCATGACATTTCAAGAGACCAGGAATTATCAATTCGTGACTGAACCACTGCATTTGATGATCGCAATGGATTCCTCAATATGTGCTGCATTGTATTCAAACATGTTAGGTAAAAAGTAGCTTTCTTTTACAAAAGAAGGAGCAGCAGCAAACCTCCCAAAGAACCCAAGGTGGTATGAATATTGAGGGTGAAAAGTATATGAAAGATTAGGAAGTATAATGGAGGAGGGAAAGTGAGGAAGGTAGGTGGAAGGAATTTATTTATGACCATTTCTGGGCTGTTGCCGTCTTTTTGTCAAATGCTATTTAGATTTATGTGCTTGTGATTATATTTAACCAAAAACAATGTAAAAGCATTTTTACATTTTTTGTCTTTATACAAAGTAAAAGCTTATCTTGCATGGTCTTGATCTAAGGAACCAGGTTATTTCACCTTATAAGTAAAACAATGTTTTAGATATCAGAAAATCTTATTATATTGGGTTAATGTTCCTCTGCTAGTTTTTCTTCCCATTTTCTGGAAATAATATTGTACAAGAATAATTTTAGAATTAATGTTCGGGTTGAACTATATGATACCAGCTGTGTGAAAATTTGCATTCATGTGGACGGATACTCTTGCTTGTCGACTATGTCATGCCACAATTAAATTAAAGCCTAAATGTGGCTGGCCATCTATGGCCATCTATGTTTAAATGGAAACGTTTTTAACGCCTTTTTCCTTTATTCACATATACTGCCCGGCCTCTCCCCAGTTCCTATCACTGCGATCCTCTCTCAATTTTAGTTTTCCATTCTTCCCCACAACCCCGCTCTCTCGACCATCCTTTCTTCCTACCTTTTTCTCTACAATCCCAATCGTTAAATGGTTTTTACAAAGCTCTCCAATTTAACAACTCCCCTTTTGTGCACACACACACACACACACACACACACACACACACACACACACACACACACACATACATATATATATATATGCTATTTTTTCTTCTTCAACGAATCTTAAAAAAAAAATATATATATATATATATATATATTATAAACAGGAATCAAATTCCTGCGAGGGGCTAAGTGTGAAAAACTCTGACTCAACACGGGACTCGAACCAAGGGCCTCCATCACTTTCGCGGTGACAGCCCACTTTTTATTTATATATATATATATATATACTGTGGCGCGAATCCCTCGGTTAATACCGTGGGCTCGCGGATGGCCTAACGGGCTTTAACAGAGGCGTTTATTCAATGACGGACTTTGACTATGCAAGCACGGGTGGAAGAAGGAAGAGGAAGAAGCGGCGAGCTCTTACGTGACGCGATCTCACCTGCAACTCCGATCCTGCAAATTAATTTCACACAAACACGGGAGGTAAAATGTACAAGAAAGAAAGATTGATTATGGAACCCGATACAAAGAAACGCGACGGAAGAACCAATTCTAAATTGGGACGTCCCCACACAGATTTCAAATAGGAGACAAAGGGAGAATGAATAAAATAAATGTCCCGTCGTGTATTTGTGAATGCGAGCTTATCTGTCTGGCAGTGTAGCGTCAGGTCGATGTTAGAGCGCGTCGTCCGATGCAGCTCCGGTTGGCGCAAATAAAGGCCCCGATGTGCCCCTGCTCGCCCGCTGCCAGGCCCCGAGCCACACGCTCAGCGGCACGCCTCGCTCGCCCGCTCGTCGGTCGCACGCGAGGTCCCGTTTGCTCGTAGCTCCAAGCCTTGCTCCAGGTAACAAGCCTCACTCCAGGCACCAGCCTCGCTCCAAGCACCAAGACCAAGCACCAAGAGCACCAAGAGCCCGCGAAGAACCCAGGGAAGAGAGAGAGCCAAGAGAGCCAAAATGCCTGCGAGCCAGTCGTTTTGTCACTCCCGTCTCTCACGTCAGCCCTTTCTCTGCCCCAACCAGAGCCTCGATTCTTCGTGGTTTTTCCCGCCTTCTGACGTCACCGGCCCTTACCCTCTAATCAGCGACCTGCTTCTAAGTGGCGTTTTTGCGCCTTCCTTACTGATTGACCGAATCTTCGCGCCTTCCGCACTGATTGGCCGAGTGTTTGTCGCCCATGGTGGTGTTCTGCGCATTTGCTGCCTGCTTGCCTTCCAAAGTCATTGTGGTGGTGGGGAATTATTTAATGTGTGGTGCGCTGATGGGCCTATTACCCATAATCCCTGTACCCCCTGGGACATTTTACCCACAATCCCTGTACTAATTAGCATGCCCCGCCCCCTCGTGGCGGGGACACAGATACAACTTAATCTGACATTCGGGCTACACATAGAACTTATTACAGGTAGATTCCCTATCACGACAGTCGAGCACCTACCTATGCAGATATACCTGGCTCTAGAGTCTAGATATTCCTCTACCAAAATTCATAACAATACTTTTTCTTTTTCCTTCAACAAATCTTTTTTAAAAACCAAAAAAAAAAAAATATATATATATATGTATATATATATATCTATCTATCATCACAAAGGTGAGTGAGCATACCTTTAGGCTTCACAGTCACTTCAAAGAGTTGGTGGGCTGGGGACAGGTCGGGGAGTTGGTGGGCCGGGTGCATGGGGGGGAAGCAGAATCAGAGGGCCCAAGGGGGCAGGAGAACCACCAGGGTTGGGGAGGGCAGGAGAACTAGGAGGCAGGACAGCCGGGACGGGGGGAAGGGTGGGGATGGAAGGGGGGGAAGAGGAATGCTTACCCAAAATGGGGAGACCAAACATTAAAAAGTGCTATTTTTCTACAATGGTAAAACATATATACATAGAAATACCAATAAATAAAAGTTGACCTTCTGTACTCTTGCCTCATATTCATATTTTCACCTCAGATCCAAATGTCTTGAATATATAGCAATAATAACAAATTTGACTTCACTGTTCCAATACTTATGGAGGGCACTGCATAAACTGTATATACACGCGAGCAACAAAAAAAAAACATTTTAATAAATGTGAAAGAATGCAGGGATGGTATGTCAAAAAGTATGTAAACAAGGTAGGGATGGTCACAATAAGTTATCATGTGAAAAAGGTGAGGATGGTCCCTACATCCTTCTTTGAATAATGGTAAATTCAACTCAGGATATGTGTGCACCAAGCTTTGGCCACTGCCATGTTGGGGCGTGCATAACACCTGGCTTCAGCCAATGTGGCCTCCAAAAATTTTTTTGTCAGAACCTTGTGGATGCTCTAGTACCCAGAGCCCAATGAGGCTGCAGTGCAAAAAAAATGGATATAATTGGAACCATTAAATTGTTTATTATCGCGACATGTACCTTCAGATAGCAAATGGATTCCTGTCCACCTTGCCAATTACTGGTTGACATTATCCAATAACACGTCCCAATTTTTATGCCTCTGCCCACGAAGGTGGCCGGAGGCATTATTTTGCATGTACTTTGAAGTACCCTAAAAATATGCCAAGGTATTTGGTTGCATCCCCTCCCCATAGTAACTAACCCCTTTGGAAATTTGGGATTATAGAGATGAAGATGATGATGAAGCAGGGAGTTCAGGGTGCATTCAGAGCCACACCTTTATTTCAATTAACTCTTGCAGACGTGGCAAGCTCAGATTTGGCTAGACAGTGAGATATCTGAATAACATCTTTCTGGT
This sequence comes from Myxine glutinosa, assembly GCF_964187855.1. NCBI lineage: Eukaryota > Metazoa > Chordata > Myxini > Myxiniformes > Myxinidae > Myxine > Myxine glutinosa. The sequence continues at coordinate 67,059 of NW_027617195.1, read as the reverse complement.
TTTGCACAACCACACAGAGACCATCAGCATAAGCTGAAATAATTTTTGAGTTGCCTAATGATTTGAGTTGCTCAGCGTAAAGAGTGTACAATGCGCTGGAAAGCGGACATTGCGGACATCCCGTTTAAAGGGGAAAGGATGGCACAAACTCTGCTTGAGATTGAACAAACCTGATACATTTTTGTGTACCGGTACTGTAATATCTTTATAAGAGATTAATGTTTCCGTAAGCCTGCTCTAGTCAAGACTATCAAAAGCCTTTTCTTGATCAATTAACAGGAGCCCAAAACCATCAGGTGTAGTTTGACCAACCCCAATTAAATGTCTTACCAAATACACGGGTTGCTTCTGGATATAATTGTCTTAATCGCTGCCAATCAGAAAATCAATGGCATTCTTCAAGTGGATTGCAAGCAATTTTGACATGAATTTATACTCCTGCAAATCACCTTTTTGGCAGAGGAGGAACATAATGATCATTCTTCTCTAATTCACCATGATCTATCCTTCCCCAAAATACCCCCAAGAGAGCTTGAACCAAAATGCTTTGTATAATTCAGTGGGGATTCCATCAAGTCCCAGAGCCTTCACATGCTCAAGTTCACTCAGTACAGCCATAAACTCTTTAAGAGAACGGTCAGTTACGTTTATTTTGCTGATCCTCAGAAAGGGACCTGAGGGAGTCAATCATCACATTTACAGATACTCTGTCCACAGTTGTGGAGGGAAACTAATTTGAGTAAAAGTTCTGCAGCACATAGTTGTCATTTGACAAGTCAAAATGGCAGCATCAGACAAACACAGGCTGTGAATCTGCCAAGATGATTTGATGATCCTATCCAACTAAAATAACTCCTTAATGGATCTTTCAAGCTGAAATATGCTCCTCTGTAGGTGGATGAGTGCACCAACTGCAGGTGGATGAGTGCTCCAACTGTAGGTGGATGAGTGCCCCCAACTGTAGGTGGATGAGTGCCCCAACTGCAGGTGGATGAGTGCCCCAACTGCAGGTGGATGAGTGCCCCAACTACAGGTGGATGAGTGCCCCAACTACAGGTGGATGAGTGCCCCAACTACAGGTGGATGAGTGCCCCAACTACAGGTGGATGAGTGCCCCAACTGCAGGTGGATGAGTGCCCCAACTGCAGGTGGATGAGTGCCCCAACTGCAGGTGGATGAGTGCCCCAACTCCAGGTGGATGAGTGCCCCAACTGTAGGTGGATGAGTGCCCCCAACTGCAGGTGGATGAGTGCCCCAACTGCAGGTGGATGAGTGTCCCAACTGCAGGTGGATGAGTGTCCCAACTGTAGCTGGATGAGTGCCCAAAAAAATTCAGTTTTACTTTTATCCTTTAACTATCTGACCATCTCAACCAGTAAGGTAAAGCGCGGCGTTACGCGCGCTGCTTGTGAGCAAGGAGGAAGCGGACAAGCGGTAACATATAAACGTCTTTATTGTAAGACTACACTGTAACACTGAACTGCTCCGGGCTGGTCGCCCGGTGTATATCATGAGGCCACGCCTACCCCTCGGGCATGGCCACCGCCCACTTGGTGCGTGGAATGATGTCACCACGCCAGTGGGCTTTTGTGTCCGCCACACGCGCCCCCCCAGAATTCCCGCGCACCTGGAGGGCCAGTTTGCGGGGCAGACGAATGACCCGGCCGAAGCGCTCCCTGGCGATCGGCGGCGTCCGGGGTGCAGGGATGCCAGGTGGGATGCCCCTGGCTGCCCCTGGGATGGGTGCAGGACCGGGGGGCGGCGTGGCGGCGGGGCTGGGCGGTGCCGGGGGTCCGCCCGCAGGAGGGCGGCCCCGACGTGGGGGTCGGGCCACTGGCGGTGGATGGTCCACATCGAGGTGGGCCGGCTTGAGGCGGTCTACCGAAACGCGGTCAGGAGTACCGCCGATGTCCAGGGTGAAGTGCTTCGCCCCGGTCTCCAGCACGCGGAAAGGCCCGTCGTACGGGGGCCGCAGTGGTGTCCGATGGGCATCGTGGCGGACGAAGACGTACTCCGCCGTGCGAAGCTCCGGGGCGACGTGCGTTGGTGGGTGCCCATGGCATGCCGTTGGCACCGGGGCGAACCTCTGGGCGGTCTCTTGCAGAGCGGAGCGCTGCTGTGCCGCGGACCATGGTGCTGTGGAGTCGGGGAGGAACTCGCCCGGCACCCGCAGCGGTTGCCCGAAGACCAACTCCGCCGCGGATGCGCGCAGGTCCTCCTTAGGCGCCGTCCGGAGGCCCAGCAGGACCCAGGGGAGCCTGTCGACCCAGCCGCCGTCGCGGAGGGTGGCCCGGAGCGCGGCCTTCAATGAGCGGTGAAATCGCTCACACAGGCCGTTAGCCTGGGGGTGGTAGGCCGTGGTTCGGTGCAGCCGGACCCCGAGCCCCTGCGCAACCGCCCCCCAGAGCTCCGAGGTGAACTGGGGGCCGCGGTCGGATGAGATGTCTGAGGGGGCGCCGAACCGGGCGACCCAGGTGGCGATGAAAGCCTGCGCGACATCGGCCGCCGTTGTCGACGCCAAGGGCATGGCCTCCGGCCACCGGGTGGTGCGGTCCACCATGGTGAGGACGTAGGTGAAACCCCGCGAGGGGGGCAGAGGTCCCACCAGGTCCACGTGGACGTGGTCAAACCGGCGTTCCGGCACCGTGAACGAGGCCAACGGGGCCTGGGTGTGCCGGTGCACCTTGGCGCGCTGGCACGCGAGGCACGTCCTGGCCCAGCCGCGGACGGCCTTCCGGAGGCCATGCCAGACGAACTTGTCGGCGATCAGCCTTTGGGAGGCCCTTGCGCCCGGGTGGGACAGGCCGTGGATGGCGTCAAACACCTGGCGCTGCCAGCCCGCGGGCACGATGGGGCGAGGACGCCCGAGGGAGACGTCGCATAAGAGGGCCGCGCCCGCGCCGTCGAACGGCACCTCGGTGACGCGGAGGCCCGTGACGGCGGTCCGCAAGGCCTGGACGTCGGGGTCAGCGGCCTGGTCCGCTGCCATCCGGGCATAGTCGATGCCGAGGTGGACTGCGTGGACGACGGCCCGGGAAAGGCAATCCGCCACCGGGTTGTCCTTCCCCGCGATGTGCTGGATGTCCGTCGTGTACTCGGACACGGCCGAGAGGTGACGCTGCTGCCGGGCCGACCACGGCTCGGTGACCTTGCCCATCGCGAAGATCAGCGGCTTGTGGTCGACGAAGGCAGTGAACGCCCGGCCCTCGAGCAGATGGCGGAAGTGCCTGACCGCCAAGTGAAGTCCGAGCAACTCGCGGTCGAAGGTACTGTAACGGCGTTCGGGCGGGCGAAGCTGCCGGCTAAAGAACGCCAGCGGTTGCCAAGCTCCACGCACCCATTGCTCGTGCACCGCGCCCACCGCGTAGTCCGAGGCATCGGTGGTGAGGGCGATCGGTGCATCGGGCGCCGGGTGCGCGAGCATGGTGGCGTTAGCCAAGGCGAGCTTCGCGCCCGTGAACGCCGTGTCCATCTGCTCGGTCCAGGTAACGTCGCCTTTGCCCGGCTTACCTCGGAGAGCTTCGTGCAGGGGGCGCAGGAGCTGGGCGATACGGGGCAGGAACCGATGGTAAAAGTTCACCATGCCCAGGAACTCCTGCAGCCCTCTGATCGTGCGGGGGCGCGAAAACCCCTTCACTGCCTCCACCTTGGCCGGCAGGGGGACGGCTCCATGCCTGGTGACACGGTGCCCCAGAAAATCGATTGTGGCGGCGCCGAACCGGCACTTTGCGGGGTTCACAATCAGGCCATGCTGGCCCAGGCGTTCGAAGAGCGTGCGGAGGTGGCGTAGCTGCTCTTCGCGGGACGCGCTGGCGACGAGGATATCGTCCAGGTAGACGTAGACAAAATCCAAGTTGCGCAGGACGCTGTCCATCAGTCGCTGGAACGCCTGAGCCGCATTCTTCAGACCGAAGGGCATGCGCAGGAACTCGAAGAGTCCGAATGGCGTGATGACCGCCGTCTTCGGGACGTCCTCCGGCCTGACGGGGACCTGATGGTAGCCGCGTATGAGGTCCACCTTCGAGAAGAAGGACCTGCCCGCCAAACGGGCGGAAAAGTCCTGAATGTGGGGGACGGGGTAGCGGTCGGGAGTCGTGGCGTCATTGAGACGGCGATAGTCCCCGCACGGTCGCCATCCCCCGCCGGGCTTCGGCACGATGTGCAGCGGCGACGCCCAAGCGCTCTCTGAGCGCCGGACGATGCCGAGTCGCTCCAGGGTAGCGAACCCCGCTTTTGCCACCGCCAGCTTCGTCGGCTCGAGGCGGCGTGCCCGGGCGTAGACCGGTGGCCCGACGGTGGGGATGTGATGGGCCACCCCGTGCTTGACGGCCCCCGCCGAGAAGGTGGGCCGCGTGAGGGCCGGGAAGCCGGCGAGGAGGCGGGTGAATGCGTCCGCTGCCGGAAGCGTACAGACCAACGTGGCCGGAACCGAATCGTTCGGCAAGCCGCTTGGCAAGCCGCTCGTTGAGCTGGGCAACGCACAAGCGAGCGAGCTGAACATCTCGGCCTGGACAAGCCGTCTGCGCTTGACGTCGACCAGGAGCCCATTAGCGCACAGGAAGTCCGCGCCAAGCAGTGCCATGGGCACGTCGGCGGTGATGAACGTCCATCGGAAAACCTGCCCTCCAAACCGCAGAGAGAGGCAGCGTTTTCCGTACATACGGATGGGCGTCCCGTTCGCGGCAAGCAGCGCGGGGCCCCCACCCGCGGCGTGCTTGTCTGACGTGCCGGCGGGAATGACACTCACCTGCGCTCCCGTGTCGCACAGGTAACGGCGCCCGGAGAAGGTGTCCGTTATGAACAGCAGGCTGCTCGAACGGCCGGCGCTCATCGCCACTATTGAGCGCCGGCCCGGGCGTTTCCCGACCCGTTGAAGGAGCACGGCGGATGACACCGCCGAGCTTCGTGGCCGAACTTGGCGTGGAACCAGCACCAGGTGGTGGAGCCGGAGGAGCGCGGCTGGCTCCGCCAGGCCAGTGGAGTTGGCGGGTTTCCCCGCGGTGGCGGTTTTCGCCGCGGCGGTGGGCGGGGCGTGGCGGCGTTCACGAGGTGCGTATCAGCATGCTGCTGAACATCAGCGTGCTGTAGAAGCTGATGCTGTGGAACATGCTGCTGAACATCAGCGTCGAGGGCCGTGACGGCCACGCCGACGCTCGCCCGCGTGTCCGAAGCGGCGAAGTACCTGTCCGCCTTGGCTGCCAATGCTCGGGGTTCCGTTAGCTCGGTCCCGGCCAACGCGAGGCGAACCTGCGCTGGAAGTTGGCGCCGGAAAAGCGCCCGGAATAGCAAACCGGGGGCTTCGTCGCCCAACAGTGACAGCATATGGTCCATTCGGACCGACGGGCGCGTCTCACCGAGCTCGGGGAGATCCAGGAGGCGGTCGGCCCGTGCGTCGTCCGTGAGGCCGAACGTGGCTAGGAGTAGCCGCTTGAGTGCCTCGTACTTGTGGCCGTCCGGTGGGTGGCGAAGGACGGACACAACTCGAGCGGCCGTGCCGGGCCCGAGGGAGGCGACGACATGGCAGTAGCGCAGGTCGTCGTTGGTGAGGCGCCGAAGCTGAAATTGGGCTTCGGCTTGAACGAACCAGACTTCGGCCTGGGCCTCCCAAAATTCGGGAAGTTTAATCGCCATTGCCTTGTCGTTGGCCATTGCAATGGCGTCGTGTTCGGAAGGATCGCTACAGCAGATCCAACGTCGAGGGTCACCAGTAAAGCGCGGCGTTACGCGCGCTGCTTGTGAGCAAGGAGGAAGCGGACAAGCGGTAACATATAAACGTCTTTATTGTAAGAGCACACTGTAACACTCAACTGCTCCGGGCTGGTCGCCCGGTGTATATCATGAGGCCACGCCTACCCCTCGGGCATGGCCACCGCCCACTTGGTGCGTGGAATGATGTCACCACGCCAGTGGGCTTTTGTGTCCGCCACAAAGGTATGATTCTCTATCACTCAGCGATACTGATCGTTCCCATCAAATGCTCCGATATCTTTTTGACAGCTAAGTACATAAACTTTTAAATCGGATATCAACCAAGACGTATTACTCATGATGTACAAGCAAAACTTCTGACAAACCATGTGAATCTAGGATTTTGTGCAGTCCCACCACTATTGGATGCTTTAATAACTATACAGAGTTCACAGAACACCTTCCCCCCTTGCAGTCTTGAGAAAAGGGACATGGGAAGAGTCTTTTAAGTCTTGCTTTGCATTCCCCAGCACAATCTACGTCCGTTTTGGTCATTAACCTTACATAACATGTAATCACACAGCAATATGCGGTGCCATATTTGTCAGAATCATAAACAGTTATTCTTCCCTCAAAGTATGATGGCATGAATGATGATTCTCATCGTTTTTATGCCTGTCGCCGGAGACATTGTTTTCAGGTTGTCTGTCCGGCTGTCCGGCCATCCGTTCATCTGTGATAGGCTTTCGTTACCACGATAACGTGAGAACGGCTGAAGGGATCTTAGTCAAACATGGTGCAGGTATGTATAAGGAGGTGAAGATGAACTGATTATATTTTGAGGTCACGATGTTAAATGTCAGAGGTATGTTGTAAAAGTAAAAAGATATGTTGTTATGTTATGTTAAATATATTGTTACGGTTTTGCGCGACCCCCGTTCCCTTCCCAAGGGGAGATTAAGCCCCTTGTTCTCCTTGGGTCGTCGCAACCGCGAGACTTGAGTCCCCACTTCCGGTCAGACGCGGGACAGGGTTTCGGGACAAGTTTTGCACGTACCTAAGTACCCACGCCACCGCGGAAGCGGGGATCAAGTCTCGCACGAACCATGCGTAATTTGAGTACACCCGAGCCGATTGCGTACCACGTGGTCCGTGCAGTTACCTTGCTATTGGAACCCGATCAGAGCGATATAATTCGTACCATGCTTAGTCAATGATGGAGAGACAAAAGCGATCGAATCAAAGAAATAACAGGTTTAATTATTATTTACAATGATTGGTAGAAGAAGCAGAGACACAGGGCACTCTTAAAACAGTCTCAACTTATCTCCCCAGACGATGGGCCTATTCACACTCACAGGGGGATGAAGGAAGAACAGTTCATGTGCTAAATGCGCCGGCTTTGGTCGTCCAGGAACAGCTCACCCGGCGTGGCCCTCTGGCGGTCACCACACGTATCCCGACGAAGGCAGGCAGGCAGGCGGGAAGGATCCTCGCGGCGCGTGTATTGGCAAAGCAGGCAGGCGGGAAGATTTACGCGCGTCTCTGTAGCCCGGCACGACTGTCTTTCACAGCGCGATTAATACAACTGCGCGCTTTCACTCTCGTAACTCAACGGAGGATCTGACTCAAGCTCAACCGAGAACTCCACTTGTAACTCATGCGCGTTTCACCCGAGCTCATAACTGGTCACAGCGCGTCTCTCCTCATAACTTGGCGCTCCAAACCGACTCTCATAACTTAATTCAACAGAGGACCGAATACAGCGCATCCCTTCTCGCCTCATAACTGAGGTGGGGGCTTCGGGCACAGGGTTATATGGTTCCACCCTGGCCCGCATCGAATGTTCCAAACCACGCCTTTTGCCGCAGTGGTAAGCCACTCCCCTCAAGCCCTGATTGGCGGCTCGTGCTTACCGGTCACTCCCACTCCTTCTGTCCCGCCTTCCTTCGGCCTGGATCGACTTGTTCAGGCCGGCCTCATGGTATTTTGCGCCAAAACTCAAAGCATCGAGGCAGCATTAGCATTGGAAGGAGACCTAACTCTCATTATTCTACTCAACGCAAAACTAACACAGGAAAAGGACTACGCTTACATTTACTATGAAATAACTGAACTTAAACGAGGCTACATGTTGTAGTGTAACTAAACTACGAGGGGAAATTAACCTTTTATTGCACAACCACAAAACCGCAACAATATGTTAAGTAAAATATATGTTGCCACACCAACTTGTGAACAAGTCATGGGATTTTGAGCAAGTTTAGTACAAGTATATATAATGCAAAGATGAACTGATTGAATTATGGCATCAATAGGTCAGAGGTCATGTCAGGTAAGAATGTGATAAATTGTGAACAGCCAAAGGCATTTACATTAAAACTTGGTACAAGTATGTTGGTACAAACATGAACTGATTACATTTTGGGGTCAAGAGGTCAAAGGTCAGAGCTCATGTTAAGTTAAAATTATTTTGCCTTGCCAACTTGTGAACAAGTGATGGGATTTTGAACAAACTTGGAATTAAGTATTTATGATGCAAAGATGAACTGATTGGATTATTGCATCAACAGATCAAAGGTCAGGGGTCATGTCAGGTAAAATATGATAACTTGAGAACAGCTGAATGGTTTTAAATCAAACTTGGTATAAGTATTATAATGATGTACGAGAAATAATGTGGGCAGAGGCATATCGGTCGACGTCGTGACGTCGAAGAGTGTCGTTCTAGTTATTATGGTTATGCTGCCCTCAGGTCATTGATATTTTCCAAGTACTGCTAAACGGGTTTTTGAAAGAAACAAAAAGGCTATTTGTGGTCTAGTGTTCAAGTATGCAATTCAATTGAAATAAAATAAAGCTCTAAAGGTTGTAAAAAAGAAAATTCCAGAAGTTTAGCACCGTTGATGCAGCGTCTTTTACAGCACCTTATTTAACGCATTACATTGATTAATTACTCGTGCCTGTTGTTTGTCCTTTACGACATCCTTAAAAACAATAGGTTTCCTGTTAGGAATGATTTTCAATTTTGGTTGATGCCAGATAGGCAGACAAACTTTAAAAAAAACAAAATCTCACTCCTCTGTGCATGTGCGATCAAGACAAATTCAGTCGAAGTACTGCTAAACTACAGGTTTGTTTTTTTGATTGATGTTCCGATTTGTGTTCCAAATATAACATTCAATTGAAAGTAAGTTGTTCCTTGATCATGAACAAACGTTTGTAGATAGACATTAGTGGACCAATTGCTTAACCCCGCTTTTTCCTTCATGTATGTGGCCTAATAATATTTCTGCATATCTAATTTATTCCATAAGAGTCTAAGGGCTCTTCAATCCTGACAAATCTCACACTCTCACTTTGTCTCTCCGAAAAGACCGTCTGGACAACCCTCCCATCTACTTTCTGAACAATTCTCTTGAAGAAGTTCTGTCACTCAAGCTTTTGGGTCTCACTATCTGCCATGATCTTTCCTGGGAAAACCACATTTCCGAGCTGGCCTCCAAAGCCAGTCGCCGACTGGGCATCCTCCGTCGTGTGAAGTCCTTTCTGGGCACACCTGAGCTCCTCACCACATACAAGGCTTTCATCCGCAGCTCAATGGAATACTGTTCCCCCCTCTGGGCTGGCGCTCCTGCCTCACACTGAGCTCGGCTTCACGCTGTTGAAACCAAAGCTTTCAGAATCATTGGAATCTCCTGCGATTAAACTGATTATGAGGACCTTTCACTCACTCACCGCAGGCAGGTCGGTGGTCTTTCTGTCTTCTACCGACTCCTCTCCTGCCTTGCTCCCCCTGTTCTGTCTGTGCTCTGTCCCCCAAATATTCCTGCAAGACGTACAAGATCTGCCAGCAACCCTCTTCTGGTGAAACTGCCAAAATCAAGACTCTCTGCTCACCTTCACTCCTTCATTCCTCTTTTCTCCCACCTCTGGAACAAACTCCCTCACTCTCTTCAATCCCTCTCCTCCCTACAGGTCTTCAAAACAGTTGTTCACCACGATCTCTTATCTTTCCCCATCCAAAACCTTGATCTTTTCTATCCCCGTTAAAACACCCCAAATCCACCTCTTTCAATCCCCAACTTCTTTCCTGAAATTCCTAGAAGTGTTCGTTTGCTTTATACCGTGTACCCCTCCCTCCACCCCAGCCCTCCCCCTTCCACATATCTACCAACGTCCCTGTTCTCTTGTTGTTGTGCTTGTGTGCTTCCCTCTCTCCTCCTCTTGTCTCCCGCTCCCTTCATTGCATGTTTTATGTGTCTGTGCATGTTTTCATGTTCAATGTGTTTGCTCAAACACGAGCCTCGATTCTGTATACAAAAAAAAAATGGCATCTTTAAAATGTGCTTCTTGCAAAAGTTTGGTTTTCAAAGAGAGAGAGGGAGAGAGAGCAAGAAATTAAGAGACAAACATATTACACAACAGTCTTGGGCACACGTTTCTGTTAAGGCTTCTTGAGCAAGAAAAATCAAGTTAAAATTCTGAGCTTAAAGATGCTCTGAATGCGAACGATCACATGCTCTTGATGTGATCGATTATGCGATTCCCGTCAAAGTGCTTTGTTCAGTTGCCCTCCATGCACAGCAGATTTCCAGGATGTGACATGTTTTTTTTTCATTCTACGACTATGATTTACAACTCACTGGCAAACAATTCTTTGAAATGATCTCTTATGAAAATCTATTGAATATGCTTTTCATTCCTTTGTGCAACTACACAATTGGCGATTTTTTAAAATTGCATTGTTTTGCGCAATGCTGTTGTTGGATCCTTCTTCAGTCTCAAGTGCCACCACTGCGTAATAACAAGTAAATAAAAGTTATGATGCAGATGCATTCTCATTTTTTGGTTAACAACACATTTCTAATCCATAGTCAGCATATCACTGCACCTCGTGGGTTTGCGTTAACCATGGAACACCTTCCAGCCAATGTTCCATTGAAGGAAACCTGCAAGGCCTATGTGATGGAGCAATCAAGATGAGGATAGTCAAGTGTATTCACATAGATACAGTCTCTGTGTGCATGTGCATTTACGCGTGCAGAGATGCACACCTGCAGATGTGCACATGCACATGCTCTTCCATGCATGCCGGCACACATTTACTGACTACCATAAATTTTAATCATCATATTGGGATAAAGAGTCATATACACGCCCTTCCCTAAAATCCAATTTTACTTTTATCCTGTAAGTCACTTTTATCATGGTGCCCTCTCACATTAAGGTTGAGGTCACCAAATCCTAAAATCTCACCCAATACTATCTGTTGTTTCATTGTGTGTTGGTCAGCTGAAAGTAAGTTAACTATAATAATATATGCTGAACTGTCTCAAGAAAACTTTTCTGACAGAGTGGTGCAGATGTAGCGCACTTTCCTTTGTGCTGCTGGGTCTGTGCTCGATTCTTAAGCCGATTTTAAAATGGCTGACCGGTGCTTTGCTGGAACACATTGCATCTGATACTTGTGCCATCCATCAGATGGACATTCAGCTGTGGACCCATTTGCTAGCATATTGAATGCTGGTGTACGTTAAACAACCCTTGGTGTCTTTAGACAGGATAGGTCATAGTTATCACAAGCAACCTGGCCAAATTCTAAATCCCTGCCATGACTGGTAGTGACTCTGGGGGCCCCCACCAGTCACCACAACTAACAGATGTTACTAACGTGGGTCATCAAAGCATGGCGGTGGATCTGCGAAGGCACACCAGGTGATGATGATGATGATAATATGGTGGGATTCTTTTAAATTCTACTAATTTCAAGGGCTGGCATGATGGCCAAGAGGTACACACACTCACCTCAAAGCTGCCTAGCCGAGGTGATATGATGATGATGATTATGATGATGACTAATTTCACACTTAATCCTCAACATCAAATATTTTGCTAATACCATAAATTTACACAATTGCAATATTTTGTCGCATGTTCAGGAGACATGACAATCAGGCCAATCATGTCCAATAGGCCCTGCAAAAAGAAGACGGCAGCGATACCTCAATTCAGCCTTATTCACGACAAATTCCAACCTCACATTTCCATGGCCCAAAATTGGTACACTCACACTAGCTGCCAGAAAGGCCTGGTGTTGGCTTAGCGGTTAGGGTGCCGGCTTGGGATCCCAGGATCCTGGGTTTGAATCCCGGTCGATCGCTGAATTAACGCCAGGGGGGTTGACTCAGCCTGTCATCCTTCAGAGGTCGGCAAATTGAGTACCAGTTCGCTGGTAATTCCCTGTGTGTCGCAAAAGGCGACTAACAGGGTTGGCGGCAGGAAGGGCATCCGGCCATAAAACATTGCTTCAAAAAGGGGACCACGGTGCCCGAAAAAGGCCAACCCCTGCTCTGCAGGTAAAAATCGCCTCTGAAGGTGGTTATTTTTTTTTTCTTTACAATAGTTGCCAGAAACAAGTTGTGTTCTTTCAGTGGAATGATCCTTTTCCATCTGATTACACCTTTGACCAAGATCACCGGCCATGCATTTGTATGTCTGCCCACATTGTCGACAGTGGCTTGACAGGCAACATCTTGCACCTTTCAGGCTGCTCTCAAATTCCTAAATTCACCAAGTACATGTTTAATAACTTTTACTGAAGGAATGAACATAATAGTATTTTCCCCATGCAGACACTGGGCCATCGGCCTTGCTTAATCTAGTTTGAGTGTGGAAAGAAAGTCTCACATTCGTTATCCCCATTAGCACTGGACCTACACTCCCCCAGATTATTCACGTGGCTTCGGTTCCTCCTCACCCTGAAACAGAATTGTCACTTATGGCCTCCTTTTCCGCATTCATAACAATCCCCAAAGTGACAATGGTACCCAAACCAAAGCTTTCAGAATCATTGGAATCTTCCGTGATGAAGCTAACTCCAAGGGCCTTTCACTCACTCACCGCAGGCAGGTTGGTGGTCTTTGTCTTCTACCGACCCCTCTCCGGCCTTGCTCCCCCAGCTCTCTCTGGGCTCTGTCCCCGAAAGATTCCTACAGGTCGCACAAGATCTGCCAGCAACCCTCTTATGGTTAAACTGCCAAAATCTAGGCTCTCTATTCACCTTCACTCTTTCAATCCTCTTTTCTCCCGCATCTGGAACAAACTCCCTCACTCCCTTCAATCCCACTACTCCCTCCAGGTCTTTAAAACAGCTGTTCACCACCATCTCTTATCTTCCCCCATCCAAAACCTTGATCTTTTCTACACGCGTTAATTCACCCCAGATCCATTTTTATTGAAATTTCGACTTCTTTCCTGGAAGTCCTAGCAGTGTCCATGTGTTTTATACCTCCCCTCCCCCCTGCTTTCCCATGCCTCCTCCCCCCAAGCCCTCTCCCTCCCACACATCTCCTGATGACCCTGTTCTCTACTGTTGTACTTGTGTGCTTCCCTCTCTCTCCCCATCTTGTCTCCCGCTCCCTTTATTGTATATTTTGTGTGTCCGTTTTATTTTGTGATTGATGTTAGCTCTTACACGAGCCTCGATCTTAAATAAAAAGATTTTAAAAAGCTACAGGATTGGCAAATCTGTTACTCGGGTTAAAAGATTCTGCTCGATATGGTGAACCAGGTAGGCTGATAAAATGCACTCCATATGATCATTTCCTTTGAAATGTGGTAACTGCAATGATTTTCCAGGAACAGCGCACGGTTTCTCCATGGGTGATCCCACCAATCAACTCTCAACACCTGGTTCTCGGTCACAACAGTGTGTGCTTCCAGAGGAGCTCCAGAATTTCGTTCAAATGGCTCTCAATAAGTTCAATTTCCCCTTTCAGTTTTTCACTTCATCCCTGAGGCCCACTATCTTTTGCTCCATTGCTGCTGTCTTAATATGTTGGAGTTCAGCTCCTCTTTTGGAAATTATTTTGTCAATTCTGGTTTCTATTTTACTCCCAATTCCTCGAAGCTTTCTGGCTATTTTGACTTGTATAATCACTCCAAATTGAGAACATGTTTGACCACAACTGTTCATGGTAACAAACTTTACTGCCATTTCAGTGGTTGCCTCCTCAAATTAGTGTTTGATGTTCAACATGCAAACTTCCAAACCTCAAATTCCTCTTCGATTTCCTCTTTCTTTGGTAGATTAGGGTTAGTGGGTAGTTAGCAGTAACTTGTGCTGAAAAATTATACTTTTTGCATTTTCTTCTACCAAATTAGCAATTGATTAATCCACCTGAAGATTTCAAGTAGCATTGATTTTGTTCATCGACCCTAGTCTTTAAATCATCCATTCGTCTATTCAATTAGCACTTTGTTCAATGATGCTATTTAAAATAGCCATAATTTGAAACAGTTGTGCCTCAGGGACAACTACACTTTATTCACCATCACCGACAATCTCTCGCGAAACAACCTCTCGTTCCATTCCCGGATCAAGCTTTGTGGCAGAAGGTGTTTCCATCTTGTGTGAAAAAATATTTGGGAAAAACAAGTTTTGTTACTAGAGGTCACAATAAAGCACCGATCGAAATCCACCACAAGAGGGCACGATCACTACTTGACAACAATTTTCACCTGCTTTGAGGTAGATGAAGGTAAGGGGTGTTCACGAACACCCGCAGGTCACAATCAGATGACTGTGCCTCAGGAGATTGCAACCAATCCCCAAATCATGGAGACAGTTGCGGTCAGGATTCTGTGCACTTGGAGTTAAACAGACATTTAACCAAATACTAGTGAAACAGGACTCTTGCTGCAATGTTGGTAATATAATACTTTTCCTTGAAAAATCTGAACTATTCGATCTCGAAGAGGCTCTCAATTATGGGCTGTGGCCCCAGCACCACATCATTCTCTTATAGATGATGTGGAGTCTAAAGCTTGCAACATTCCTGGAATCTCTCACATTGAGGCTGAAGAACAGGGTCTGCTGCTCTCACATTTCAGGAAGGTCGGTGGAATTTCTGGGTTTTTTTTACCGCCTCTCCTCTGGTTTAGCTCCCTTTGCTTTCTCAACCCTTCAACCTGCAACCTGCCCCAACAAATCCAGGATATCTGCGTTATTCAACCCCCCACCCCCAACCTAGTTAAGCTTCCAAAATCCAGTCTGAGTGCGCACATCAACTCTGGTGAAAAATATAGTTGGTTCATGGAAATATATCAAGTGAACCAACCATCAAGTTCAATACATCAAGTTTGCGAAACCAAGTTCACTTCCTCTCTCTGCCATTTTCACCCTGTCATTTACCACAGGTCATCGTCCATGTGCTCGGAAATCCGACAACATCACAGCATTTCATAAAAAGGTGCAAAAATGGATCCCCTTAACTACAGACCTATTAGCTTACTTCCGATCATCAGCAAGGTCATGGAATCCATCATAGCAGTTGACATAAAATCATTCCTTTTCTCCAACAGCATTTCTTTTCCCTCCGCTCCAACTTTTCTCCATTTTATCCTTTCTAAGATCATCAATTCGGATTCAGACCTGGTCACTCTACCTTGGACATGCTACTCCTACTCTCCCAACAATGGATAGAGGTCCTCAATTTCAGACATGAGATCAGGGTCGTCTCTCTTCACATATATCGAATTTCTTTTATACAGTCTGGCATCCTGCCTTACTCTCCAAACTGTGCCTATGGAATCCAGGCCAACTCTACTCTTAGATTACTGACTTGTCGCGAACGTGTGGCTATCAACAGAATCCTTTCTTCTCCTCTACCTGTCAAGGCTGGAGTGCTGCAAGGCATTGTTCTGGGCCCAGTCCTATTCTTGATCTTCATAAATGATCTCTGAATATATGGAAAATCCTCTTTATCTATTTGATAACTTCACCCTCTGCCGTGACATCCCACATGCTTCAGACAGACAGGTTGCAGCCTCGTCCCTTTCTTCAGACATTTACAAAATCACAAGCTGGTCAAACACTTAGAACATGTCTTTCAAATCTGACAATCTCAAACTCTCACTGTCTTTCTGCAAAAGGACCATTCCACAAACCCTCCAATCTACTTTCTCAACAACTGTCTCAAAGAGGTTCATTCACTCAAACCCTTGGATCTCATTCTCAGCCATGACCTCTCTTGGGCAAACCACATTTCAAAGTTGGCCTCCAAAGCCAGACAATGACTAGGCATCATCCATCGTGTAAAGTCCTTCCTTTGCACGCCTGAGCTGCTATCCACCTGCAAGGCTTTCATCTGCACCTTGATGGAGTACTGCTCTCCTCTGGGCTGGTTCCCCTGTCTCACATCTTGCTCAGCTTGACTTCATGGAAACCAAGGCCTTCAACATCATTGCAATCTCTCGTGATGAAACTGTCTATGGACTCTTGCTGCAATGTTGGTAATATAATACTTTTCCTTGAAAAATCAGAACTATTCGATCTCGAAGAGGCTCTCAATTATGGGCTGTGGCCCCAGCACCACACCGCTACCCGCAGGAGCATTGGCAAGTCATATCCCCCCACCCGCCTGTGAAGAAGGGCCTGAGTACTACCAACATGTATGCAAAGTTTGGTGGAGATCGGGTGAAAATTGTAAGTAATCCTGCCACCTCTCGCAGTGGGGGAGGGTGGGGTTGTTCCTATGACCTGACCCTGAGTACTACCAACAGGTTTGCAAAGTTTGGTGGAGATCAGGCCAACCTTGTTTTTTTCTATGATTTTCAGAGGTATAGAGGTTTCAGAGGTACATACATATATAGATTTGCCTTGTTTAATACGAGTATATTAGGATAACACTGTTACGAAAACGATGCACTTCGCCGTCGCTGACAGTTCACTGGTCTCTATCTTCTTCCGTCTCATTTCTGGTCTTGCACTCTCTGCCCTCTCAATGCTCTGTCACCCTTCCCCCTCCAAGTATCTGCAGGATTCACACTGCTCGCCTCCACTTATTTATTCCTCTCTTTTCCCACATGTGGAACCACCTTCCACACTCTCTTCGATCCAATTCTTTCTTCCGGGTCTTCAAGACATTATCTTGTCCACCCCTTGCGTTCTCCCTAACCCTCATTGTTACCTGCATCCCCTGCTTGTCCATCTCCGTCGACCTTCTCCTTCCATTCTGCGTTTCCCCTTTCTCCTCCTGTTCCCGTTGCTATGTTGTGTCCCAATATGTTCTGTGTCCTTGCTCTTACATGAGCCTAGACCTTGTATATATAAAATAAAATAATATAGCTAAAGCAGGAATAATGCACCAAAAAGCCTCCAAGTTTCTCTAGGTTGCCTTGTATATCTGTATATACTATATTTTAATGGTTCTGAACATTTCCACCTCTTCTTCACGACTTGTGTCTCATTTCAGACATCATATTATTATGTTAACCAAGTCACTCCAAGTCTATTCTTGATAGCATGAATGGATCGGTCTTCCTGAGTTTAAATCACATTGAAATCACTCAGTCATTCCAACTTGATATGTTTCTCACCAATCTTGTGATGAGGAAAACTGATGAAGGTGACGCCCTTTCACAAAAGGTGACACTCTGGGGACATTATTATTTTCTTACTCTGATTGGTCTCCATCTTCAGGTCAAAGCCATGGAATATATCATTGTATTGTTAATAAAAACATGTCACAAACTCTTTATTTATTTTTTCCTATATCCAATCAGGACACATTCAATGCAGACAATAGACAATTGTTATTTTCTTCGATATTGCATCTGTTTCTTTTTCCCATTGTTCACTTTTTACTGCCATTAATAAAAATCCTCTTTTAAGCTTCAGCATTCCCCCTTTTTGCTTGTTATGAAATTTAATTTCCCAAACAAGACCCTGGTGTTGGGCTAGCGGCTAGGGTGCCAGCTTAGGATCCAAGGATCCTGGGTTCGAATCCCGGTCGATCGCTGAATTAACGCCAGGGGGGTTGACTCAGCCTGTCATCCTTCCGCGGTCGGCAAATTGAGTACCAGTTCACTGGTAATTCCCTGTTTATCGTAAAAAGGCGACAAACAGGGTTGGCGGCAGGAAGGGCATCCGGCCGTAAAACATTGCTTCAAAAGGGGACCAAAAAACAACAACAACCACGGTCCCCGAAAAGGCCAACCCCGCTTCGCGGGGAAAAATGGCCTCTAGACGGTGGTTTTTAAACAAGACACTTTATTATTACACATTATTCTTCATCATCTTGCAAGTTTCTGCAAATGTTGCTCAGGGCATAGTAAGTTTGAACATCCTTGTTTTTATTGAACCTCGCTCTCTGTATTAATGGGGTAAACCCAAAAGTGATGTTATTTGCCAAACAGGAAATAGAGGCAAAATCAGCATAGGCATGCAAAATAACTTTAATTTGCATTGCCAGAAAGACCCGCTACCCGCAGGAGCATTGGCAAGTCGTATCCCCCCACCCGCCTGTGAAGAAGGGCCTGAGTACTACCAACATGTATGCAAAGTTTGGTGGAGATCGGGTGAAAATTGTAAGTAATCCTGCCACCTCTCGCAGTGGGGGAGGGTGGGGTTGTTCCTATGACCTGACCCTGAGTACTACCAACAGGTTTGCAAAGTTTGGTGGAGATCAGGCCAACCTTGTTTTTTTCTATGATTTTCAGAGGTATAGAGGTTTCAGAGGTACATACATATATAGATTTGCCTTGTTTAATACGAGTATATTAGGATAACACTGTTACGAAAACGATAATCTCTATTTTTACCTCTACCACCAAAGGTGGATGGAGGTTATGTTTTCATCACTGTCTGTCTGAGATAACATTTTGTGAAAAATGGTTTGTCTGTTTGTTACTTGCCGGAAAAGATTCCGGCAAGTATGTTGGTTGATGGGTTGGTTTGTTACTTGCTGGGAAAGATTCCGGCAAGTATGTTAGTTGGTTGGTTTGTTACTTGCCGGAAAAGATTCCAGCAAGTATGTTGATTGGTTGGTTTGTCTGTTTGTGCGCAGCACTACATCTACACCGTTGCACATAGAATCGCCAAACTTTACACACATATTTGTCTTGCCCTGGAATAGACTGTGCCCAATTTTTAACTCTCTCGGCTCAAGGCCTCCATTATGACGTCATAATTCGATAATTCGACAAGTACAAAACTTCATCCAATCAAGATGCGATTTCTTGAGCGCCATGTCGGCATATACTAGTGGAGAAAAAACAGGAAAAACTATGACGTCATCGGTCACGTGGTTCGGTCGCCATCTTGGAAAAACCGACAAATTTTGCTCCTCTATATCTCTGAAAGTTCTGAATAGAAAAAATTGAGACATGGCTCATTGGAAAGAACTCTCCATGGGGAATAAAATATGTTAATGATGATGTCATAGGTGCCTCGATTATGACGTCATAATTCGACAAGTACAAAATTTCATCCAATCAAGATGAAATTTCTTGAGCATAATCTAGGAATAAATTAGCTTAGAAAACAAGTAGTGATGACGTCATCGGTCACGTGGTTCGGCCGCCATCTTGGAAAAACCGAAAAGATTTGCACCTCTATATCTCCGAAAGTGCTGAATAGAAAAAATTGAGACATGGCTCATTGTAAAGAACTCTCCATGGGGAATAAAATATGTTAATGATGATGTCATAGGTGCCTCCATTATGACGTCATAATTCGACAAGTACAAAACTTCATCGATCAAGATGAAATTTCTTGAGCATAATCTAGGAATAAATTAGTTTAGAAAACAAATAATGATGACGTCATCGGTCACGTGGTTTGGCCGCCATATTTGTCCAAAATGGCCAATTAAAAAATAGTACAATCTGGCAAGTCCTTGGTCTCTGACCGATTTTTCATCTGTCTGTCTGTTTGTCTGTCTGTCTGTCTGTGCACAGTACTACGTCTACACCGTTGCACATAGAATCGCCATACTTTACACACATATTTGTCTTGCCCTGAAATAGACTGTGCCCAATTTTTAACTCTCTCGACCCATGGCCTCCATTATGACATCATAATTTGATAATTCGACAAGTACAAAACTTCATCCAATCAAGATGCAATTTCTTGAGCGACATGACGGCATGAACTGGTGGAGAAAAAAAATGATGACGTCAACGGTCACGTGGTTCGGCCGCCATCTTGGAAAAAACGAAAAACTTTGCGCCTCTATATCTCCGAAAGTGCTGAATAGAAAAAATTGAGACATGGCTCATTGTAAAGAACTCTCCATGGGGAATAAAATATGTCAATGATGATGTCATTGGTGCCTACATTATGACGTCATAATTCGACAAGTACAAAACTTCATCCGATCAAGATGAAATTTCTTGAGCATAATCTAGGAATAAATTCGTTCAGAAAAGAAATAATGATGACGTCATCGGTCACGTGGTTCGGCCGCCATATTTGTCCAAAATTGCCGATTTTAAAAAAGTACATTCCGGCAAGTCCTCGGTCTCTGACCGATTTTTCATCTGTTTGTCTGTTTGTGTGCAGTACTACGTCTACATCGTTGCACATAGAAGTGCCATACTTTACACACATATTTGCCTTGCCCTGGAATAGACTGTGCCCAATTTTTAACTCTCTAGGCCCAAGGTCAAGCTCAAGGTCACCCAAAACGTGAAATCAGGGGGGGTCTAGTTTTCATTTAAAATATATTTCAAACCACTATAACTCTAACAGTACAAGAGATATGCATACATTTACTGTTACTGACATATAGGAAGTCACATACGACATTTCATTTGGCACCATGACCTTTGACCTTGAGTGACCTTGAAAGGTCAAACTCAAGGTCAAAAATTGTTTGTTTTTTTACTAATAACTCTGTCAAACATTATCCGATTCCCTTCTAACCAACACCCTTGAAGAAAAAAAAGTACATTCCGGCAAGTCCTCGGTCTCTGACCGATTTCTAGTCTGTTTGTTACTTGCCGGAAAAAATTTCCGGCAAGTATGTTGATCTGTTCGTTTGTTACTTGCCGGAAAAGATTCCGGCAAGTATGTTGATCTGTTCGTTTGTTTGTCTGTCTGTTTGTCTGTTTGCAGCACTACGTCTACACCGTTGCACCTAGAATCGCCAAACTTGGCACACATATTGGACTTGCCCTCTAATATACTGTGCCCAAATGATGACGTCATCAGTCACGTGGTTCGGCCGCCATCTTGGAAAAACCGAAAAATTTTGCACCTCAATATCTCAAAGTGCTGAACAGAAAAAATTGAGACATGGCTCATTGTGAAGAACTCTCCATGGGGAATAAAACATGTTAATGATGACGTCATATGTCACGTGGTCGGCCGCCATCTTGGAAAAACGGCAAAACTTTGCACCACTATATCTCCAAAAGTGCTGAACAGAAAAAATTGAGACATGGCTCATTGTAAAGAACTCTCCATGGGGAATAAAATATGTTAATGATGACGTCATCAGTCACGTGGTCGGCCGCCATCTTGGAAAAACGGCAAAAACTTTGCACCACTATATCTCCAAAAGTGCAGAATGGAAAAAATTGAGACATGGTTCATTGTAAAGAACTCTCCATGGGGAATAAAATATGTTAATGATGACGTCATCGGTCAGGTGGTTCGGCCGCCATCTTGGAAAAACCGAAAAACTTTGCACCTCCATATCTCCGAAAGTGCTGAACAGAAAAAATTGAGACATGGCTCATTGTAAAGAACTCTCCATGGGGAATAAAATATGTTAATGATGACGTCATTAGTCACGTGGTCGGCCGCCATCTTGGAAAAACCGAAAAACCTAGCACCTCCATATCTCCGAAAGTGCTGAATATAAAAAATTGAGACATGGCTCATTGTAAAGAACTCTCCATGGGGAATAAAATGTTAATGATGACGTCATCGGTCACGTGGTTCGGCCGCCATCTTGGAAAAACCGAAAAACTCTGCACCTCCACATCTCCAAAAGTCCTGAATAGAAAAAAATTAGGCATGGCTCATTTTAAAGAACTCTCCATGGGGAATAAAATATGTTAATGATGACGTCATCTATCACGTGGTTCAGCCGCCATATTTGTTCTAAATGGCCGATAAAAAAGTACATTCCGGCAAGTCCTCGGTCTCTGACCGATTTTTACTTGCCGGAAAAATTTTCCGGCAAGTATGTTGATCTGTTCGTTTGTTACTTGCCGGAAAAGATTCCGGCAAGTATGTTGTTACTTGCCGGAAAAGATTCCGGCAAGTATGTTGATCTGTTCGTTTGTTTGTCTGTTTGTCTGTTTGTCTGTCTGTTTGTCTGTCTGTTTGCAGCACTGCGTCTACACCGTTGCATGTAGAATCGCCAAACTTTGCACACATATTGGTCTTGCCCTGGAATAGACTGTGCCCAATTGATGACGTCATCGGTGACGTGGTTCGGCCGCCATCTTGGAAAAACCGAAAAACTTTGCACTTCTATATCTCCGAAAGTACTGAACAGAAAAAATTGAGACATGGCTCATTGTAAAGAACTCTAGATGGGGAATAAAATATGTTAATGATGACGTCATTGGTCACGTGGTTCGGCCGCCATCTTGGAAAAACCGGAAAACTTTCTATATGTAGAATCTTTCTATAAGTAGAATAGCCAAACTTTGCACACTTATTTGTCTTGCCCTCTAATATACTGTGCCCAAATGATGACGTCATCGGTCACGTGGTTCGGCCGCCATCTTGGAAAAACCGAAAAACTCTGCACCTCCACATCTCCAAAAGTCCTGAATAGAAAAAATTGAGGTATGGCTCATTGTAAAGAACTCTCCATGGGGAATAAAATATGTTAATGCTGACGTCATCGGTCACGTGGTTCGGCCGCCATATTTGTCCTAAATGGCCGATAAAAAAGTACATTCCGGCAAGTCCTCGGTCGCTGACCGATTTTTCATTTGTCTGTCTGTTTGTCTGTCTGTCTGTCTGTCTGTCTGTCTGTTTGCAGCACTGCGTCTACACCGTTGCACGTAGAATCGCCAAACTTTGCACACATATTGGTCTTGCCCTGGAATAGACTGTGCCCAATTGATGACGTCATCGGTGACGTGGTTCGGCCGCCATCTTGGAAAAACCGAAAAAATTTGCACCTCTATATCTCCGAAAGTACTGAACAGAAAAAATTGAGACATGGCTCATTGTAAAGAACTCTCCATGGGGAATAAAATATGTAAATGATGACGTCATCAGTCACGTGGTTCGGTCGCCATCTTGGAAAAACGGCAAAACGTTGCGCCACTATATCTCCAAAAGTGCTGAACAGAAAAAATTGAGACATGGCTCATTGTAAAGAACTCTCCATGGGGAATAAAATATGTTAATGACGTCATATGTCACGTGGTCGGCCGCCATCTTGGAAAAACGGCAAAACTTTGCACCACTATATCTCCAAAAGTGCTGAACAGAAAAAATTGAGACATGGCTCATTGTAAAGAACTCTCCATGTGGAATAAAATATGTTAATGATGACGTCATAGGTCACGTGGTTCGGCCGCCATCTTGGAAAAACCGAAAAACTTTGCACCTCCATATCTCTGAAAGTGCTGAATAGACAAAATTGAGACATGGCTCATTGTAAAGAACTCTCCATGGGGAATAAATTATGTTCATGATGACGTCATCGGTCACGTGTTTCGGCCGCCATCTTGGAAAAACCGAAAAACTTTGTACCTCCACATCTCCAAACGTCCTGAATAGAAAAAATTGAGACATGGCTCATTGTAAAGAACTCTCCATGGGGAATAAAATATGTTAATGATGATGTCATAGGTTCCTCCATTATGACGTCATAATTCGCCAAGTACAAAACTTCATCCGATCAAGATGAAATTTCTTAAGCATCATCAAGGAATAAATTAGTTTAGAAAACAAGTAATGATGACTTCATCGGTCACGTGGTTCGGCCGTCATATTTGTCCTAAATGGCCGATAAAAAAGTACATTCCGGCAAGTCCTCGGTCTCTGACCGATTTTTCATCTGTCTGTCTGTCTGTTTGTGCGTAGTACTACATCTACATCATTGCACATAACATCGCCATACTTTACACACATATTTGTCTTGCCCTGGAATAGACTGTGCCCAATTTTTAACTCTAGGCCCAAGGCCTCCATTATGACGTCATAATTCGACAAGGACGAAACTTCATCCAATCAAGATGCAATTTCTTGAGCGCCATGTCGGCATAAACTGGTGGAGAAAAAAAAAAAAATGATGACGTTATCGGTCACGTCGTTCGGCCGCCATCTTGGAAAAAAACGAAAAACTTTGCACCTCTACATCTCCGAAAGTGCTGAATCGAAAAAATTGAGACATGGCTCATTGTAAAGAACTCTCCATGGGGAATAAAATATGTTAATGATGATGTCATAGGTGCCTCCATTATGACGTCATAATTCGACAAGTACAAAACTTCATCCGATCAAGATGAAATTTCTTGAGCATAATCTAGGAATAAATTAGTTTAGAAAACAAATAATGATGACGTCATGGGTCACGTGGTTCGGCCACCATCTATCTATAATTCCAGTAATCTCTGTCTGTCTGTCTGTACGTTTGTTTGTTTGTCTGTGACCGCTGTTTCTCGACAACTACCGGTCCGATATACTTGAAACTTGCCAGGTATATTGCTGGGGACCCGAGGATGTGCCTTTTCAAGGTTTCATATTAATCGGACAATTACTTACCGAGCTATGTCCAAAAAACGATTCAACCAATCAGAGAGCAGCGAACGATCGCGTGTGCCGAACGTGGAGGACACACTCTGCCTCGGATGGCACATTTGAGAGCGTATTCATTTATTTCACGTTTGCAAACTATGTTGGCGTTAAACTATGTTTTAAAACTAATAAAACCGAACTTGCGATTCATTCGCTTTCCTGCGCGTTTGTGCACGCGATGGCGATTTCTTTACCAAACTCCGGAAGCCGTTCGCTTTGGACCAAACCATTGCATGTAAATAGAGGGGGGGGATTGTCACCGTACTCGCAAGCCGTTCGCTTTGGACCAAACCATTTCATGTAAATAGAGGGGGGGGGATATAATTTTAGATATAGATATAGTACGGGCAATGCCCTAGTATTTTTAATTCCGGCAAGTCCTTGGTCTCTGACCGATTTCTAGTCTGTCTGTCTGTCTGTTTGCTTGTGAACAATATATCTCAAAAAGTTGTGGACAAATTCGGACGAAATTTGGCAGAGAGGTAGTGTATGTGACAAGGACGAAATGATTAGATTTTGGTGAAGATCCGGATTCTGATCCGGCTAGTATAATTTTTTAAGTGATTCTTTACCATTGGGAGATCGGGCCAAAAACGATACATAGCAGGATAACTCAAAAAGTTGTGGACGGATTTGGACGAATCTTGATGGAGAGGTTAGGTTTGTGACGAGGATGAATCGTTTCCATTTTGGTGAAGATCTGAATATGGATTCGGATACGAGAATTAATTAATTTCCAAAGTGATTCTTCACCATTGAGAGATCTGGTGAAAAGCGATTATATAGCGATATATAACATGATATTTTAAAAAGTTATGGAAGAGTTATAACTAAACTTGGTGGATGAGTTGGTTAGGCGTGACAAGAACAAGCAGATTAGATTTTGGTTCAGGTCCGAATCCAGATCCGGCCGATCATTGGGATACAAAACATAAACTGTTCACCAGGCGGAGGTATGCACTCTCTACCGAGTTCCAATCAATTCCAAACAACCATTCCAATCAATCGAAGCAACACCTCACAATACGATAATCTCTATTTTATTGTGATGTTTTGCTTTGATTGATTGGAACGGTTGAAGATGTAATTGTTGTAGGGGATTTAGAATTTAGAATAGGCATGATTATTATTGTTTTGTCATATAATCGTTTAGTAACTGTAATATTAATGTTAGTTATACGTAAAGGGTAGAGAGATGTGAATGAGTTTGAAAATCGAAATAAAACAGACAATTGTATGGTTGACATGCCTGGGCATGCCCCAACAACATTGGGCTTTGGGGGCTATGGTATGGCCAGTCATATAATTGGCTTTTGAGAGGCTAGAGCAGGCCTAGAAATACACTCAAGACATAAACGTGCGTGAGAGAGAGAGAGAGGGAGGGGGGGGGGGGGCAGAGCAAATGAGACAGAAGTCAATAAGATCGTGACGAGAGATAGAGGAAGCAGATCAAGCAAGAGATTCTGGTGGGGTCTCTCTGCTGAGATGACATTGTTGACCACTTGGAGAGACCCTCTCTTTGATATGAGGCCATTCTGTTTGTTGCCCAATGGGGTTTAGCGTTAGTTGGAGATCAGGCCTCAGTATGGTCTAATTCAGCTCTTCTGGGCATCCTTGTTTGAGGTGTGTTGTTCCTCCATTTCCATGTGGCAAGGCTCATTTTGTGAATCTGAATCAGTACTCTTTCACAGAAACAAAGTATTTCTTCACAGCACCATTGTGATTCATTCATCTTGTCATGTCTTATTTAGTGGGGTCACTTTTCTGGGACCCCGTAACTATTTTGCGAAGAACTAAGTTTGAAGGTGAATTTGGGTACTTTAAGACATTACCTTTAAAATGAGCTCCCATGTCCCTCGCGAAATGATGGGGAACTTCCCTGGTGGTCGTTGGCGTCTTCCCTGAGTCTTCGTGGTGTTCTTGCTTGGTGCTTGGAGCGGTGCTTGGTGTTTGGAGCGGTGCTTGGAGTGAGGCGTAGTGCTATGAGCTGACGGGACCTCGCATGCAACCGACGAGGGGCGAGCAAGTCGTGCCGCTGAGCGGGTCGTTCGGGGCCTAGCAGGGCGTGAACGAGGCGGACGGAGGCCTGCTTCGCACGGACACCAGAGCCTGGACGATTCCTGATGGACACTACAGACACAGATAAGCTCACACCCACAAACGCGCACAACACAACGATTTCTTTATTTAATTCATCCCTCTGTGCTGTTGTCAAAGTTAGGTGTGCGGGATCCCTATTTAGAATTAGGTTTTGTTGTCGCGTTCCACTGTTATCGGTTTCCGTAATAAATCTTTATTTTTGTACATTTTACCCCCGTGCCCGTTTTGAGTTCGTTCCCTATAGGATCGAGGGCTGCCGTCGGGCAATCAGGTAAGAGCTTGCCGCTTCTTCCTCTTCCTTCTTCCTCCGGTGCTTTTGTAGTCGAATCCGTCATTGATCGTCGCCTCCATTTAAGTCCGTTTGGGCCATCTGCGATCCTACGGTATTAACCGAGGGACTCGCGTGACAATATTTTCAATGAAAACTCGACCCCCCTGATTTCACATTTTGGGTGATCTTGAGCTTGACCTTGGGCCTAGAGAGTTAAAAATTGGGCACAGTCTATTCCAGGGCAAGGCAAATATGTTTTTCCTGTTTTTTCTCCACTAGTATATGCCGACATGGCGCTCAAGAAATCGCATCTTGATTGGATGAAGTTTTGTACTTGTCGAATTATCGAATTATGACGTCATAATGGAGGCCTTGAGCCGAGAGAGTAAAAAATTGGGCACAGTCTATTCCAGGGCAAGAAAACATGTGTGTAAAGTTTGGCGAAGCGTTTGGCGAAAGTTTGGCGACGTAGAACTGCGCACAAACAGACAAACAGATAGATAGACAGACAGATCAGAGACCGAGGACTTGCCGGAATTAAAAATATGGCGGCCGAACCACGTGACCATTGACGTCATCATTATTTGTTTTCTAAACTAAATTATTCCTTGATGATGCTCAAGAAATTTCATCTTGATCGGATGAAGTTTTGTACTTGTCGAATTATGATGTCATAATGGAGGCAACTATGACATCGTCATTAACATATTTTATTCCCCATGGAGAGTTCTTTACAATGAACCATGTCTCAATTTTTTCTATTCAGCACTTTCGGAGATATAGAGGTGCAAAGTTTTCCCGTTTTTCCAAGATGGCGGCCGAACCACGTGACCGATGACGTCATCATTATTATTTTTTCTCCACCAGTTCATGCCAACATGGCGCTCAAGAAATTGCATCTTGATCGGATGAAGTTTTGTTCATGTCAAATTATGACGTCATAATGGAGGCACCAATGACATCATCATTAACATATTTTATTCCCCATGGAGATTTCTTTACAATGAGCCATGTCTCAATTTTTTCTATTCAGCACTTTCGGAGATATAGAGGTGCAAAGTTTTTCGGTTTTTCCAAGATGGCGGCCGAACCACGTGACCGATGACGTCATCATTCTTTTTTTTTCTCTACCAGTTCATGCTAACATGGTGCTCAAGAAATTGCATCTTGATTGGATGAAGTTTTGTACTTGTCGAATTATCAAATTATGATGTCATAATGGAGGCCTTGGGCCAAGAGAGTTAAAAATTGGGCACAGTCTAATCCTGGGCAAGACAAATATGTGTGTAAATTTGGCGATTCTCTGTGCAACGGTGTAGACGTAGTGCTGCGAACAAACAAACAGACAGACAAACGGATGAAAAATCGGTCAGAGACCGAGGACTTGCCGGAATGTACTTTTTTATCGGCCATTTTGGACAAATATGGCGGCCGAACCACGTGACCGATGACGTCATCATTATTTGTTTTCTAAACTAATTTATTCCTTGATGATGCTCAAGAAATTTCATCTTGATCGGATGAAGTTTTGTACATGTCGAATTATGACGTCATAATGGAGGCACCTATGACATCATCATTAACATATTTTTTCCCACATGGAGAGTTCTTTACAATGAGCCACGTCTCAATTTTTTCCATTCAGCACTTTCGGAGATATAGAGGTGCAAAGTTTTTCCGTTTTTCCAAGATGGCACCCAAACCACGTGACTGATGACGTCATCATTAACATATTTTATTCCCCATGGAGAGTTCTTTACAATGAGCCATGTCTCAATTTTTCTATTCAGCACTTTCGGAGATATAGAGGTGCAAAGTTTTTCCGTTTTTTCCAAGATGGCGGCCGAACCACGTGACCGATGACGTCATCTTTAAAAAAATTTCCCACCAGTTTATGCCGACATGGCGCTCAAGAAATTGCATCTTGATCGGATGAGGTTTTGTACTTGTCGAATTATGACGTCATAATGGAGGCACCAATGATATCATCATTAACATATTTTATTCCCCATGGAGAGTTCTTTACAATGAGCCATGTCTCAATTTTTTCCATTCAGCACTTTCGGAGATATAGAGGTGCAATTTTTTTCGGTTTTTCAAAGATGGCGGCCGAACCACGTGACCGATGACGTCACCATTATTTTTTTTCTCCACCAGTTTATGCCACGATGTCGCTCAAGAAATTGCATCTTGATTGGATTAGTTTTGTACTTGTCGAATTATCAAATTATGACGTCATAATGGAGGCCTTGGGCCTGGAGAGTTAAAAATTGGGCACAGTCTATTCCAGGTCAAGACAAATAAATATGTGTGTAAAGTTTGGCGATTCTACGTGCAACGGTGTAGACGTAGTACTGCGAACAAACAGACAGACAAACCAACCGATCAACATACTTGTCGGAATCTTTTCCGGCTAGTAACAAACAAACAAACAGACAGACTAACCAACCAATATACTTGCCGGAATCTTTTCCGGCAAGTAATAAACCAGTGTCTCAATGCAATCTCTTCACTTCCATGGTGATAGAAGCTTAGAGACTTAGAGTACTACTTCAAAATAATTGAATACTTACATTATGTGCTAACTGGTATCTCCACGTCATTCTACTGAAGTATCAAAAGTATATTCAACTGAAGTATCAAACAAGCCCGGCTACGCCGCTGTTGGACTTTCGGTCTTGTTTTTAAAATAGAAAAATAAAATCGAAGATATTTAGCTCAACTGCCAGCATGTACAAGCTTCTCATTTGAATAGTACATGATCAGGTTGATCTCCAACAATATTTTAATAAATAGTGATTTTATTTGGCTGTCCAGCCACAAATTGAAGTCATTAAGAGATCTGGGGCCCTGATGCCAACATTTGCAGCTTGGACAGTTCACATTATGTAGGAGGGATTTAATTAATTGTGTAACGTTCTCTGTGAATGGGTGAGTCATGCATTGCCTTGTGGGACCACAGTTATTATATTATGTATTTATTTACTTCGTGAATGCATACCTGAATGGGATTCAATTAAGAATTCACTCTGCTGATTACATCATTACTGTGACATGCTGAGCCCCCTGATGCAATATGCCACTTCACCAAGACAAGGAATTTCATGCCATCCACAATACGTCCCTGCGATCCCCCACTAACCCTACCCAACCCAATCCTCTTACTTGCAGGTTGTCTCCTTTCCTCATCTCACTTCTCCTCTTTTTCCTATTCGTTAATCCCTTTCTTATTGTGTCTAACTGTTACCCCACTACCCAAATGCCACACTCTCAGTTTGTTGCCTTTTTATCCCCTGCCATCTCACTCTTCCATGAGCCTAGATCTTGTATAAAAAGGCTAACATTTTTCAAAAGTCCTACTCTGATCTTTAACCCTACAACTATTTCCTGTTTTTTTACATTTCCTCTATAAACACTTCCAAACCAGTTTTATAAATGTATACACCAAATATTGATGAGTTGATAACCCAATTCAATTGTCTGGCATATAAACACAATTCAATTGCCGCGCCACATTTTGGGACATCAAACGTATTTACTTTTTGTCTGCTGGGCACAGTGACGTATCGCTTATAACTCAATATATTACAAACACAATCAGTCATTCCTTATCAACCATTCATTGGAGTGCTTGATTGAGTGCTTAAGCCACTTGGCGAAAGCTCTACAAGCTGCTTGGTAATGACTGCCTTCTCTTCTGAAATCCCAAGGTTAATCGAGACGAAACTTTATACGATCACTTTTTTTAACCACTATACTCCTTAATATCAGCGTTATTATTTACAGTCATTTTATCACAATTCATAACTTATAAACACATGAGCCTCGTGGAGAAAGGATGGGCACCGGAGGGGATGGGATACGAGGAGGGGGAGGGATGGGAAGGGGTGGGAGTTGGCAGGTGGGAGGAGGGGGAGTAAGGGGAAGGGCTATTGTGGGTGGAAAGAGGGGAAAGTGTGGGGTGAGAGTCCAAAGGGGGCTTGGGGGTAGGGTGGGCAGAGGCAGGAGAATAGGTGGGATGGGAGGAGGGGAAAAGGGTGAAATTTACAAATAATTCTGAAATGTTAAAATCTGTATACATTTTATCAAGGCACCCTGGGTATCTTGCTATAATTTACCAAATGTCTGTCTGTCTGTCAGTCTGTCCATTCCCAGGTACCGCAAAAATGGCTGAACCGATTGCCACGATATTTTGGGTGGGTAATCCTGGGACTCCCTGGAGTAAAATAGGCTATATTGTTTTTCCAAATTTTCCAATTTTCCAGTTTTTCCAAACACGATGGAATAATATTTACCAATATGAACAGTGATGTGGTTTTTATTGAAATTCTACAAATACTGTTTAGATTTTGATGAGAATTATAAACCTGCCGCGAATGCGGAAGTGGACAGATGACGGCAATGCGCGGGTTTGATAATATCCCAATACAACCGTCATTCAATCGTAATGTTAAATCGTTAAACGTTAATCGTGTTAATCGTTTTGTTAAAGTATCAATTGATGATTGGAATTGAGTGAATACAATTACGATTTTGAATTCGTAATTGTATTCACCCAACCGTACGGAACTTCGCATCAGGATTTAAATATTTGTTTATGTCACGAATGTTGTTAAAAAATTAATTTTTATATTAATGTTATTTAATTTGTGATTGGAGTTATGCTGTTTGGAATGAAAAAAGAGATATCGAGTTAAGTGAATGACGGAATGCCATCACGGTTTTACGTTCTAAGCGTGATATTCGCAGATCGCCATATGCAGATTCGCCATTGACTGAGAATGGAACACATGTACCTGTTTGTTTGCGAACGGGTACGTTTTTCATGGAAGTCCTTCACGAACTTGCTGTCCATGTCTGACGTGCGACTGAAGGTACTACAGGAATGTGGAATCCATTGGTTTCATGCTTTAGCATTCGCTGTTTCTGCATTGTCTGTTTGCTTCTGGCCTCCCACCCGTGCGTAGCACATGCGTAGCACGGGTACCTCACTAGTATATCTCATATATAAAGCACTTTCTAACCTCTGATTGACTGATATTGATGTTCAGTACCTTCCGGGTGTCATAGAAAGCTGAAATTTGGCATGCCGACGGACATCGCAGCCAGTACACCGAGAAAAATAGAACCATCGGAAAGCATCAGTAAATAAAAATGTATGTAAAAATAACGTAAAAGCGAACATTGAAAAACACACCTCATCTTGCACTTGAAAATTGTAATTTCTATAACTGTAAACTGTGACATAAACATGACAATAATGTCTGTAAATTAAAAAAAGAAAAAGCATCTGTAAATGCAAATTTACATAAAAACAAAACAACATAAAAGCGTCCGTTAAAAAAAAAGACTTCAATCAATAATATCTAGTATTTTAAAATTTGTAATTTAGAAATTGTAAACTGGGAAATAAAAACATAAATGAAAATCTACATTTAAAAAACCGTAAACGCATCCGTAAAAAAAACTAGAACAATGTGACTGTGTTGCCAATATGCCTCCGCATAGTCCCAAAACGGGTAGATGCCATCACTCTGCATATGTATGGGTAGGGGATCACGTTTGTGAAGTTTTGTATTGATTGGATAGGGTTCGTTTTTCTATCCAATATGGCTGCCAAACCACGTGACCTATGACGTCATCATTTTCAAACTATATGCAGCAGTGCTGTTAGATGATATTTGTAAAATTTCGCATCGATAGGGTGAGCGGTTTCTGAGATATAATAATTTAATATTTCCGTTAAATCTAACGTCGGTCGGTGATGCTTGCCTATAATCATAAAGCTTATTGTCCCCCGTCGCACCGCGGAGCAAAAGGGGGACTATGATTTTCCCCTCCGTCCATGTGTGCGTCCGTGCGTGCGTGTGTGCATGCGTGCGTGCGTATGTGCGTGCGTAAGCGAAGGACCGAATTCTAATTTGGTGTGTGGATGCAACCCACGTAAAAATCCAAGATGGCCGCCGCCATGTATGTCTCACGCCATGTACAGTCATGTGAAAAAGTAAGTACACCCCATGTAAAGTTTTGACTTTTTCAACATATTTCAACATACAGCTATTTGATCTTCATTTCAACAATATTGATAGATAACGGTGATATAATGTAACAAATATCATGAAACATTTACATTTTGTAGTCCATTGTATAATTTAAATAAACATAAATGCAAATTTCACATGTGGAAAAAGTAAGTACACCCTTGGCTGTAATAGGTGGTATTGCCCCCTTTGGCAGAAATAACCTCAAGTAGGCGTTTCTTATAACTGTCTATGAGGCTCTGACATCAACTGGGAGAAATTTTTGCCCACTCCTCCATGCAGAATTCTTTCAGCTGTGCGATGTTTGAGGGGTTTCTTGCATGCACAAAAACAACAACAACAACAACAACATGCATTTTAAGGCCATTTTCCCTGCTAGAGCGGGGGTTAGCCTTGTGGTCCCCATGACAATCTTCTCCATTTTGCCCTATTTTCTGCATCTCTCCTTGTTAACCCCCTTGCCCGCATTTCTTCTTCCACCATCTTTAGCCAAGTCTTTCTCGGTCTTCCCCGTCCTCTACTTCTTTCTACATTAATTTCCATCACTCTTCTCAACCAGTCACTTTCATCCTTCCTCAACACATGACCAAACCATCTCAACCTGTTCCTCTTCACAGCATCAATCACAGGCAATATTCCCATCATCTTTCGCAATTCATCATTTGTCTTCCTCTCTCTCTCAACGATACTCTGCACATCCATCGAACCATTCACATTTCCACCCTTTCCAGCCTTCGTTGCTGCTCTACGTTCATTACCCATGTCTCGCTCCTATAAATCATAACACTTCTCACACATGCAGCATACACCTTTCCCTTCAGCTTCAGCGACACTCTCCTCCTCATCAGCACGCCACTCAGTTCCCAAAACTTCTTCCATGCACATCTCACTCGAGCAACCGTTGCCGAGTCTGATCCTCCTTCTCCATTCAGCATGTCTCCGAGGTAGCAAAATGTTTTCACACCTTCCAGCTTCACGCCGTCTCCAAGATCCAACTCAACATTTCCTCCATCTGCAGCTCCCTCTGTGCACACCTTACATTTGAATGTAGCTGCCACACTCGTAAATGACCCTCTCAGACCACTACATTTTTGATGAACCCACTCAGCGCACATTGTACATTGAATGGAGTTCACTCCGACACCCTTCCTGCACACAGCACACGGCCACTTCCCAGTTCTTTCCACCTCACCACATGCTTTACCACTTGCCATCACCTTCGTCTTTCCGATATTCACCTTCAGACCTTTTGTCTCCATACATTCCTTCCACTTGTTCATCTTTTCCTTCAGTCCATCCATACTTTCCGCAATCAACACCAGATCATCTGCATACAGCAACTCCCATGGTAAACCCTCCTTTACGTTCTGAGCCAGCACCTCCATCACAGCTACAAATAGTAGTAGACTTATTACCGACCCCTGATGCACTCCCACCTTCACCTCAAACTCGCCACTGTTCCCGTCCTTCGTCCTTACAGCCGTGCGTGCTCTTTTGTGCATTGCCATCACGACTCTGATCAACCATTCCTCCACTCCTAACTTACTCAATGCCCATGTCAATACTTTGTGTGGAACCCTATTGAATGCTTTCTCCAGATCAACAAACCCAAAAAACAACTTCTTCCTCTTCTCCATGTACTTCTCCTGCAACTGCCTCACAATGAAAAGCGCATCTGTCGTTCCTCTTCCTGGCATAAATCCAAACTGCATTTCGTCGATCTTCAATTTCTTCCTTATCCTCCTCTCCAACACCCTTTCCAATACCTTCATTCCATGCTCCAATAACTTTATCGCTCGGTACGAGCCACACTCCAGAGGGTCACCTTTCCCCTTGTATAGAGGGACGAGGGTACTCAGTTCCCAAGCCACTGGAATGCGGCCTTCTTTCACCACCAGATTACAGATCTCTGTCATTCTCTTCACACCCCAACTTCCTGCTGCCTTCAACATATCTCCCACAACTCCCGTCGGCCCTCCCGCCTTTCCACTCTTCATTGCTTTTATCGCCTCCTCAACTTCCTCTCAGTTATCTTCTCTGCCGGTCCTAAAACTGGGTTACTCTCAATGTTGCCATCCCATTCATTCTCTGTATTCAACAGCATTTCCATTTATCTTTTCCATCTTCCTTTAATTCCATCTGGGTCGACAACGATTTGTCCCACTTCATCCTTCAAGCAACTCACCCCCATCACATCACACCTCTCTTTCGCTATGTGCTTTGCAATCCTGAATACTGGTTTCTGACCCTCTTCCGAATCCAAGCGTTCTCCGAACATTTTCCTACATGCCTCCTGCGCCTTTGCTACCTCTTTCTTTGCAGCCTTCCTGGCTGCCTTATAACTTTCATGCTCTGCTGTTTCTGCTCCCGTACCCTTCGCCTTCTGCCACTCCTTGAACTTCTTCCTCTTCTCGTCAATCCTCTTTCCAACTTCATCATCCCACCACCATGTTTCCGAGTGCCTCGGTGGTCCTTTTGTCCATCCACATACCTCACCAACGGCTCCCAACAGACTAGCTTTCATTGACATCCAACCACTTTCAAGCTCAACCACATCAGCCTCCACCCGACTCAGCCTCTCTTTTAATGCCTCCCTTACTGTCACCTCTTTCAACCTCCACACCTTCATTCTCGGTTGGTACTTCACCCGCCGAGCTCTCCTCGCACCTTTCACCCTTATGTCGCAGACAACCAAGTGGTGCTGTGAAATAGCCTCCTCCCCCGGGACCACCTTTGTATCCCGGAGGTGCCCCCTATCTCGCCTATGCACCATCAGGTAGTCAACGGTTGTCGTCGACCCACCTGACGTGTATGTAACAAGCTTATTATCCTCTTTCTGGAACTGAGTATTACAAATCAACAAATCAGCTCCATCAGCAAACTCCAAAATCCTTTCACCTTCTCCATTTCTCACACCATATCCGTAACCCCCATGAACTCCCTCAAAACCATCCATACTCCTTCCCACATGTCCATTCAGGTCTCCTCCCACCACAACAACTTCCTCATCTTTCACGTTTTCCATCAGCTGCTCTATCGCACACCAGAACTTGTCCTTCTCCTCATCGCTTCGACCAACCTGCGGAGCATATCACGAGATGACGTTCACCAAGAGCTTTCCAATCATCATTTTCACCATCATCAACCTATCACTCACTCTAGTCACACTCACCACACTGTCTACAAACTCCTCAGAAAACAGGACACTAACACCATTCACGCCCTCCGGGCACCCTTGCCACACAAACTTGTATTTCTGTCCCTGCCTACCCTTCACCATTCTCACACCACTTCCCTTCCATCTCGTCTCTTGCACACAACATATGTCCACTCTTCTTCTGACCAACACTTCCACCACTTCTCCTGATCTCCCTGTCATTGTCCCTACATTCCATGTCCCAAACCTCAGAAACCGATCTCCACTTCGGGCTGCACCCTGCCCATATGTAGTTGTAATTGTCATGGTTCTCTTTTTGAGGCAATGTTTTTATGGCCGGATGCCCTTCCTGACGCCAACCCTCTTTGTCGTCTCTTACGACACGCAGGGATACGGTGTACCTATTCTGACCAGGGTACACACTTGTGTCCTCAGACCAGGGTTCTTGCATGCACAGCTCGTTTCAAATCCCCCCACAACATATCGATGGGATTTAGATCCGGGCTTTGACTTGGCCATTCCAGAACCCTCCATTTCTTTCTTTTCAGCCATTCCTTGGTGGATTTACTGGTATGTTTATGGTCATTGTCATGTTGCAAGGTCCACCTTCGGTTGAGCTTCAACTTTCCGACAGATGGCCTCACATTATCCTCAAGCACCCTCTGGTACAATGAAGAATTCATAGTGGATTCTATGATGGTGAGCTGCCCAGGCCCTGATGCAGCAAAGCTGCCCCAAACCATAATATTTCCACAACCATGCTTTACAGTTGGTATCAGGTTCCTGTGGTCAAATGCTGTCTTTGGTTTTCGCCAAACATGTCTTCTGTTACTGTGGCCAAATAGCTCCACCTTTGGCACATCTGTCCAGAGGACATTGTTCCAGAAGTGCTGGTCTTTAGCTCGGTGTTCATTGGCAAAGTTTCGTCTTGCCCCGATGTTCTTTCTGGATAGCAAAGGTTTCCTCCTGGCACACCTCCCATGTAGATCAAATTTGTGCAGCCTCTTTCTAATAGTAGACTGGTGCACTTTGACATCAACAGTGGCAAGAGCTACCTGTAGGTCCCGTGATGACATTCTGTGGTTGTTAGAGATTTCTTTCAGCATCTTGCGGTCTGCTCTCTGGCTGAACTTGCTGGGGCGGCCTGGCCTGAACAAGTTTGTAGTTGTTTGGAATCTCCTCCACTTGTAGATGATCTTCCGGACAGTCGAATGATTGATTTCAAATTGTTTGGAGATCTTTT